>NC_136905.1:45573713-45868409 GCF_949606895.1 Notothenia rossii | reverse complement strand
TGTGGCTCTTTTTCTCCCTCCCCGAGGCAAGCGTTTGCTCCTGTAATTCAATGTAATCCCTCCCTCGCTGTAATTCTCTCCTGTAGTCCACCAGCAAATGACAAACACCCACCTCTCTGCCTCTTCCAAGGAACGAGGGGACCGTGCGGCAGAGTTTCAGTTTGATTTATTTTCGCCGGTCAACATATCCGTTAAAGTTTAAATCTTCCGGACAAATTAGAAAAGTTCCGGTCAAAGGTCTTCTTTGTTATTTATTGAGCTTTAAAACCAATGAATAATGACTCTATATAATCATATAAGAATAAAACACGGAGGACGGAGATCTCCTTTCCTCCCCCTTTTCTGAGAGCCCAGCAGCTGATCGGCGCACGCTCCCCTCTCCTGCAGGGGGGCGCGGTCAGCTGCAGCTCACAGAATCAGCCCCCTGCAAGAACAGGGCTGGAAAGAGCAAATAGAGCGAAATGAGGCATGGCTAAAATGCAGGATCTGTTTGGTATTTTGAAAAATAAACTTCACATACATGTTTTATATAGGTATGGCCCTACAATATATTGTTCAAATACAGCATGATAGGTCCACTTTAAATATTTGTACTGTTTTCTCCTCAGATCACCTTCCAGCTCCAACCTGCCAGAGTCTACCTGGAAGACACCTTTGTTTACTACGTTAAGACCCTGTTCCACACCTACATCCCTGACAGTGCCATGGCCTCGGCCCCAGCAGAGCCACAGAGGGGGACAAAGTGTGGCTCAGCCCCCATCCTCCCTGAACAGGTCCACTATTCATGATGGCATGTTTTTATTGAGGCAATGATCAGGCTGAATGTGTTGTGGTTTAGTCACTGCATTCTCAATAGATTATAACTTCAGCGGTGCATTCAGCTGGGGCCAGACATGCAGGAAGCAGCATCCAACCTCACTTTGCTTATAAGCGTGCCCAGGAACTCTGCTCAATTTGAGCAGTATTTAACTAATAAACCAAGGGATTTGTGTTGTTCTTGTCACAATGTTGTAATCATACATTCACATACATATCATATTCAATAATATCTTTTAGGATAGGATAAAACGATAATCTGTAACATAATGAAGGTGCATGCTAGAAAGGGCTAGAGGTAGAGTCAAGATATTTTGCATTAGTATTCCTGGGCCTTACTTACTAAATGTGTTGCATCTGTCCCAGGTGCTGCAGGCGGTGCAGGCGCTGGTGCACCCTGTGCGGCTGCAGAGGCTGAGCATCCAGCCGGTCAACCTGCTGGTCAGCATCCATGCCTCCCTCAAGTTGTACATCGCTTCAGACCACACTCCTCTCTCCTTCTCCCTGTTTGAGAGAGGCCCGCTGTGCACCACAGCCAGGCAGCTGGTGCACGCTCTGGCCATGCACTACGCTGCCGGGGCCCTCTTCAGAGCTGGTAGGTGGTCTTCCTCTCTCAACTGCCTCAAATTCACCTGCTGCCACATCAGTCAGCAAAGGGTCCAACAAGCCAGCTTGTGTTTTATATATCGAGACAGCACCGATTTACAGCATATCATCTGATTTATTCTTGTTATCATATCTGCTAAAACCAAGGAGGATCATTATCGAAATATTCCTTCACTTGTAATGGCATGAATGCACAAGCCATTATGATGGCTCGTACATGTCCTAAGTGCAGATGATGTTAAAGCACGCGTATTTAGAGCCTGCTGTATTCCACTTTGTACAGCGTGCTTCTGGCCGCAGTTACACTCAAGCAAAAATAAAGAAGCTCGGTCGGCAAATAATGATGCCTCTGAATCAAGCTCCAATGTGGACAAATGTACATTAGGTCTCATACATGATTCTTTTCACCTTTCATGCCATGTTGAGGTATCACACACCTGTTAAACGTAGCCCGTCTCATTGAACATGCTTTTTGGGTGGGGCCTTTAAACTGGGTTGTTATCATTCATACATGCTACACTTAATGTGTTTATATATATATTTTTCAAAAGATCACAAGATTGTCTATCTTCTCAATCTGACCTCTTAATTTGGATCTCAAAGAGCAGCAGACTGCATTGAATTTAACTCTAGAAAGTGGGTTCAATTTTTCTGTGAATATTCCCTTAATAATTATATGTTTCAAGACATATTGCAGGTAAAAACAGGCGATATGGGTTGAGCCCTAGGTTGTCAAAATAGAGCACTGTGAAAGCAGTGCTCTATTTATTTCAATGGGAAAGAGCAGTAAAAATGAACTTACACCAATGGATAATCATGATAAATAATCCTGATCTCAAAATTGATCAAAACAATGGTAATCATCATTTTGGCCTTAAAGGTGGGGTAGGTAGTTTTGGAGAAACCAGCTCGAGTGAGCTAGAATTTGAAAATACACAGCTGGAGAAAATCTGCCACATCCTTACAGAGCCCCTCCTCCAACACACACGAACGCGCACATAACCAATGAGGGCACGAGATAAGTTTGTGCATAGATGGAAGGCTGACAGGCAGGTAGGCCATCCAGTTACTTTAGCCGGGCCGGCTCAGATGATTGGTCGTGCTTTTATACAGCGCTACATCTTCCACAGATGACATTTTTTAATGGATTTTTTGTCAAAGCACTTCAGATATTCATTGCTATCGGGATGTTAAGAGCATTCCATGGAATATACCAACAAGTGTATCTCGAGCCGGTTTCTTAAACTTACCTACCCCACCTTTAATGTTGCAGGACAATGTGAATTCAGTGAGTACACATGTAGTGCCTTTCACCTTTCTGTTGTAGATTGCAAGAAACGGGAAATTAATCTGAAAATCTGTGTTTCTGAAAAGGTTTGTGTATATTGCAATATTGTATGATTTAAACAAATTACAGTTTAATGTAACTATTAAAAAAAGTCTGTTCTTTTTTGTATATGACCCCAGGGGAGGTGGGAGGGCGTCGACACAGAGCACCCCCACAAAACTAATCTCTTTGTTTCGTCAAGTCAGAAATAAAGTCAATTGTATTCAACATTCAAACTGCAGGGATAAAGCTGCACCTGGCTAAAACTCAAATCCAGTGTTGTTTGCACTCAATTTAGGGAGAAATGGACAGAAGAATAACAGGATATGAGCTTGGTTAAGAAATTCTACAATTGACTCTCACAATGTGTGGAGTTAAGCTATGAAATGATTGTATCCCAAGGGCTTCATTGCTTTGTGGTAGGAATCACAAACTATATTGCTCCACAAAGTCAAACCTGAACCACTGGAGGCTTGAAAAAGATTTACATTCTATCATTTCATAATATACCCTTTTATTCTAAGCTTTGACTGATGACTCATGGTGTGCAGGCAGTATGTTATAGATAATGCCCTGTAAAGGCTCTGCAGCTCTCCTGCGTTGTCCTGCTGTCGAGTCAAAGCCTCCACACATGTTCTGATTTAGCCGCTCATTTCCACATCAGAATGGCGTTCTGGGCCGACACTTCCTCCCCGCTGTCTCTCGTTAGAGCCCTCATTTCTGCTCGTAATTCAACGCGTCACTTCACCGCACACTTTTGTTCCTACGTCATCTTGAAGTTAGGGGAAGCATTGGATTCTGGGACACTGATCATTTTAGAATATACGGTACTTTGGTCAAACATACACCCACAGGCATAAATCAACACACATGCATAGACTTATGGACACATGAATACTGAAAGAAGTGCACTATCTATGCACCATACCAGTTTATGCACATTATGTGTTTTTGAGCATGACTCAGCCCTGTAAACATCGGCTCCTGTCAGGAGTTTATGCTTTACCCAGACCACAACTGGGACACCATGTGAAGCAGAAACGAGCACTAGGCCTGGCTGGAGACGGTTTTCTTACCATTAGAGCCCATCACTCAAGTGCAAATCGACAGAGAGTAAGAGCAGAGCGGAGTCGGCGTCTTGAGAAATGGCTATTTGATTTTTGATATGCAATTGTCAGTGCATAAATATCAATGAGCCGTGCCCTCTGAAGGGGGCTCTACGGCTGAATGGGAGAGATGAGGTGAGATAGTAGGAGGCTGTAAATCTAACCGTGGCACATGTATGATTTCATGCAGGAGTGTGTGTGTGTCTGTGTGCATGAGTGTGCATTTGTTATGCTTTTGGGAACTTTTGTATCGTCGAAGAAATAATTCTGATAGAATAAACACAATGTTGAAAATATAATCATGATGTAAAACATTTTGTAGGTCTGTAAAATGTTTGGATCGAGCTCCCACTCTGAACTGCTTTTGGTGAGAGGAGGAGAGTGAGAGTTTACTCCAGGGGCTTGTGTGCAGAATGTTCCTCCTAAAAGCAGGTGTTCCACATGTGCAGTTTAAAAAGTTACTGTGGGATCATACATTATATAAATTCTGTAAATTGTTTAGTATAACACCAGTCCAAGGCTTTCAGTCCAAGTTAACTGAGAAGCGTAACTGAAAGAGAAAACTGAAAATAGGCTGAAAAGTAACTATGCGAAATAAAACATAAAAATAAAGAACGTTCATTTTATAATCCTGTGCTGTGTTTTGTCTGTGCCTCAGGGTGGGTGGTGGGCTCTCTGGAGATCCTGGGCAGTCCTGCCAGTCTGGTGCGCAGCATCGGGAACGGGGTGTCGGACTTCTTCCGGCTGCCGTACGAGGGGCTGACCCGCGGGCCTGGGGCCTTCGTCAGCGGAGTGTCCAGAGGGACCACGTCTTTCGTCAAACATATCTCAAAAGGTAATGCAGATATTCATATTTCAGAGCAGGAAATGTATAAGCTCAATGCACACAACTTTGTATTTGTGGACTAATAATATGTAGTAATAACTCACTCTATATTTTTCCAAGACACAGCACATGCATTGTACAGTTTTTAACAAACACTGAACACAGGGATTGAGCATGTTACGTTTGTGTTCAGGCACGCTGACGTCCATCACCAACCTAGCCACGAGCCTGGCCCGGAACATGGACCGCCTCTCGCTGGATGAGGAGCACTACACCCGGCAGGAGGAGTGGAGGCGCCAGCTGCCAGAGAGCCTGGGGGACGGCCTGAGGCAGGGGCTGTCCCGACTCGGCATTAGCTTGTTAGGTATTTGGAGATTTACAACACACACACACACACACACACACACACACACACACACACACACACACACACACACACACACACACACACACACACACACACACACACACACACACACACACACACACACACACACACACACACACACACACACACAACATCCCTGAATAGAAATACAGCAGCACATTGCAGAAGAATTCATGTAATCTCTGTTAAAAAATAATTTAGTTGAAATCTGCTCCTGGTGCTTTAATTCACCTTTTCACTAATTCAATCAGAGACAGTTTTTTGATGTAACGATATATATTTATTGCCGGGAATGCACAGATGCATGTAATGGTGTTTGGCGATTAGACCCTGTTGTGCTGGAATATCATTCGGGAGGGGGAAAACCGAACCGATGAAACCCCCCTGGGGTCTAGACACTGGTGGAGGCATGAAGGGATTGATGGATGTCTGAAGAGTGATGGTTTGAGCTTGAACCTGGATTTGGAAGAAAGGAAGGTGGAAGGGGTGGAGGAGGGCTGCGTTGAGTCACCTGAATTGACAACTGTGAGGAGGGGAGAGAGCAGATTTAAAGGTTTAGCCTTGCACTATGATAAGCTTGTGGGAATAGAGGCGAAGTGATACGTTTAGCTGAGGAGTGACGCCCCCGATCACTGATTGAGAGGAGAGAGAGTAGTAAACAGGGAATATGTGAATGAATGAGTAAAGACGGTCTTCCTGGTTGAACTTGCGCTGAGCTTCATTAGTCTGCTTCTGAATAACATAAAGGGGTTTTAGATGAGAAATGGCACAATGACAGAAACAGTGAACATCAATACAATCCCATTCACACAAGGTAGAAAGTGATCCAGAGACATTTGCAAACGTGAAAAATTGCAATCACACTGTTAAGATTGCAGTAAAAAGAATGATTACAAATAATACCTGAATCCCAAGAGCAAGTCATTGAAATTAGCAATGAATATTGGATCTCTTTATCCTTAGCATGAGGTCCCTCGATATGTATCAAAAGATGTTCTTCCCACACACATGTTATAGGCACAGAGCTGTGAGACGGAGTGCAGACAGCACAGCAGGGACTCAGTAAACAACCAAGGGCAGTACAAATCAAGACACACAGAGCATATCATCAGAAACCAAACAGCTGCCTGCACCTCTCTGGTTTACAGCCGATTATATACATTAAAAACATGTCATACAAGAAGGGTCTGATATTTTCTGTTGGGCAAAAGCATGTCTGTATATCTCACTCGGTTTCCCATGTCTTGCTGAAATGACATTACTAAGGGGACATTATTTGCATCCTGTACATTTCCATTCGTTATGTAAATCTATTTTTTGAAGAAAGCCCAATACTAAAGAACAACCACCTGGTCCTTGTTCCTTTAGGAGCGATTGCAGGCATTGTAGACCAGCCCATGCAGAACTTCCAGAGGAACTGGGAGACGCAGAGCTCAGCGGGAAGCCATGCCAAAGGGGTCATCTCTGGCGTGGGGAAAGGCATTGTGGGTGTTTTTACTAAGCCCATCGGAGGAGCAGCTGAACTGGTGTCCCAGACAGGTTATGGTGAGTTCAGGATCAAAGCTAACAGCATTTTGGTTTTTCACTTTCACTGAAAGACGTGATTGTAACACTCCCATTACTTTTCCTGTTGTTTACAAAAACACACAATTTGTTGATTCCAAAACACAGGGAATGAAAGCACAATCAGAGCATCATTCTTGCTTTGAATATATACAGTATATATATATAATTTGGATATGCAGTGGTTCTCAACCTTTTTACACCAAGTACCACCTGAGAAAATAGTTATACAAGTTTTTTAACATTGTTCATATGACCAATGTTAAAATACAGTCCATGCACAGTACTGCAGGACACGGAGGCAAATGTATTCATAATAACATTATTTATTGTCAGCCACAGCTACATGTACAAAGGGCAGGCTCTCTCTCTCTCTCACACTCATCACCACAAGTGAGAACATAAAGAACAAAATAATAAATTATTCTCACACAACAAATGACAACTGTACACACATGTCATTTCCTGTACCAAAGTGTGAATGTAGGCCTCCTGCAACAACCCACATTGTAACAGAAAATGTCCTCTTGGGAATTCAGTTCCACAATAATAATGAAAGCCTCCAGGAGCAGATGAGCCTAAGGGTAGCTCATCTTCAGTCTGCTGATGTTTGCCATTATTGCCAAAAAGAAAAGAAAAAAGATAACAATTAAGGACAAGTGTGTGCTTTTTCAGCTTTTGACCTCGGTCACAGCCTTCTCTCCATTATTTGTGCAAATGCCTTCTTCACACATCACAGCGGCTGTGCATATCACTTTTGCGTTGCTGGCGGAGCCTGCGCGTGTGATCGGTTGATGACTGTCCTCCTCCTCATTCACTTGTTCACTTTCGCTAGTAATATTCTCCTCTGTACCTCTCTCACAACATCATTCAGCTTTCTTCCTTCTTTAGCTTGCTTGCAACGTTGGCTAATCGTTCGCGGGTATTATGGTCGTTATAATGCGCATTCACACCGCAGTACTTTTCCCACAAAGGTTCATGAGAACTTAGTTCATCAGAACTCTTTAGTTCTGATGAACTAAGTACAGATCGCGTTCACAACGGAATAAGTCCCTGGGGGTGGATTAGGCAAATGAAGCCGCTGACGTCACTTCTTCTTCTTCTGCTTTGGGTTTACTGGCAGGCCGCAAACAACTTCACGGCGTATACTGCCGCCCAAAATCCCCGGCCGGAAGTCCCCGGTTGTTGGGGACTGGCTTCAGTAGAAGCTGCTGGGAGTCCCAGCAGCTTCTACTGAAGCCTTCCGAGTAAATCGCCAGAACGCCGACACCTCCTCATCTTGCCATAAGTTAGTCTCTCTGCGTTTCTGCGCTGGGCAAATGCTAATGCTAATAATGATAATAAAATGGTGGCTTCACAACACTTTTTTTGAGTTTTACGGGGCGTGGTTTGCAATCCGCCCAGCCAATCAGAAATATAGCTCTTTTCTCACAAGAGAGCCGCATGAGAGTCCCTGCTCTCTAGCAGGGACGGAAAAGGGGGTAAAAAGGTTCTCATGAACTAATTTTAGTTCCGGCTCTTTTTGGTGTGAACGCGACATTTCGGAACTATATCGGAACTAAAGTGGGAAAAGTACTCCGGTGTGAACGCGGCTATTGAGTGCCACAGTGACGCGTCCTAAAAACCCGGAAGTAAACTTCTTCCGGTTCCCTCGACAAAAAAGCAATGCCATTTCTCCATAGGATTTCGGAAAATAGCTCAAAATAAGGTCTGTGGTTGGCAAACATTTAAGAGACGGATCACGTTTTGTTCAGTCGGATAATTTACCGTACTTTTATAATTTTCTAATCATAATTGTAATCTAATCGATAGATTTATGATTCGAAAATTCCGGGTTTTAGTTATTTTTTAGTTTTTTTCACTGTGGCACTCTATTAGCAACGCCAGAAATACATTAAAAAAAAATGTGTTTCTAAATCTACAAACAACAATAGCCTATTAGAACTTATTTAAACCACAGTTTCAATTATCTCAAGCTTATTTTCAATCGTTGTAGTATTTTGATAGTATGATTTATTTTTTAATTAATGTTATTCAATCAAGCCTCAAACTGATGGCACTTGTCCCTATAGCCTGTTTTAAATTGAAGTTGTCTGAGGTCCTTACCACCAGCTGCTCTCGCAGTAACAAGTAGTGTACCTTACTGTCCCAAATGTGCACAATGTAGTGACTGCGTTTCCTCTTTTTGTTTACTTAGTTGTGTTTTCTGTATTATTTATGTCTGTGTTATGTGTAAGAACGTGTAACGTTGCTGCCTTTTGGCCAGGTCAGCATTGTAAATGAGATTTTGTCACAATGTTTTCATCTGGTTAAATAAAAGTTAAATAAAATGTAAAAATATAAAAAATGTATTTACATTTTTTTTATTTTGTATATATGTCAGATTCCTCCGCGTACCAGTAGCGGGAGCTGGCGAACCACTGATATAATGGAAGTTGTTAGACCAAGCATTTTTATTTTCTTACGTCAGGTAACAAGCTCCATCTTTTTCTGGGGGAACATCAAGCATATAACCAAAAGAAATGTCAATAACATTTTAAAAGAACGAAGCAATTTGCCTGTGGAGATTAACACTTTTAATTTTTACACAGGAGCACATGATCACTGTCAGACAGAAGTTAAATAAGAGATTTAGTCATGTAGCAACTCAACAAATAAATATAAACACACATTTGAATTGGAGTTTGTGATTGGGAAAATCTGAAATTCATCAGTAGATTGATTAATGATTACATTAGTTTCCCATCTGTCCCCTTGGCTGTCAGAATGGTTTATTTGGTCTTCCCTAGTGCAGGACCCTATAGAGAACTGCTCAAAGAGCCTTTGGTACATACACACACACGCACACGCACATGCACACACACACACACACACACACACACACACACACACACACACACACACACACACACACACACACACACACACACACACACACACACACACACACACACACACACACACACACTCACTGAGAGTTGCAAACAAACACCCACTCAGAGTGGAGCAGAATTGCAGAGTGGCAGTGACATCATAAATGGATCTAAGTGTGTGTTCATGGCTGTGAGTACTTGCTGACTTCACTGGCCTGCCGCTGCTCTGCTGAAGAGCTGACACACACACATGGGTGAAGAACTGACACAGTTGTTTGACTACTTTTACTTTGCTACTTCACTACATCTCAGATACAAATACTGCACTATTAAATCAAATGTATTTTTGGGTAACCCCAGATTCAGATTAATAATGCAAACTGGAAAATGATGTTTGAATCTACCTAGCAATGCAATATAACCCCACCCCACCTGCAACGTGGTGGCCAGTGCACATGAATGCATCAATAATAATATTCTAAGAAAATAATAAATGCTATTCTAAAATGGTCCATTCTACATATTGAATTCTTGAAATATATTTCTATGCTCATACTTAATAATTTTTGACATTGTGGTATTCTTTTTTAACTAAAGTAAAATATTTAAAAATGCTTCCACCTCTTTTTTATGAAAATGAAATGTGCATTGTTAGCAATGCAGTTTAACACTAACGGAGTCTTTCTCCATCAATGTCTGATTGATCAGCTTGTGGTCCACTCTGATGGCACTGTCTTCCCATCTGTCTCTTCTGCAGGGATCCTTCATGGAGCCGGACTGTGGCAGCTTCCTAAACAGCTGTACCTGCCTACGGAGGCGAAGTCTTGCCGGGCCCCTAACAGCCACCTTAAATATGTGTGGTAAGACCCAGCCCCTCCCAGCCCACATTCTTCCTGCAAGCTCTTCCTTTATTTGTGTCCAGCTTCTCCTTAGAAATGGGACATGTGTTCTCGCTGTTGCTTTTCTTGGGCTCTCTCCAGGAATTGATTTTCTTTTTCTTTCCCTTAACACTCATCAATGCTGCTGTCTTGTTTAAAAAAATACCTTGGAGGGTTCATTACCCACTTTCCAAAAGAAAATGGGTCTGGAAAAATGTTTGACCTTGATCCCACACATGGTAGCCAGGCTGCCCTCCCTGTTCTCATCGGGCCATGTTAAAAGGTTTTTATAAGCACTCTGCCAAAGCTAGAAATGTTCTTTCTTGTTGTTTAGCTTTGAGTTTATCCAGAGATCTTTCCCCATGCCATCAGATGGAGGAACACCTTCCTCTGTGTGCTCCAAGGCTTTGGAATTTAGAAGAGATTGAGTTGACACAGATTTTATGTTGTGCCAAGCAGGAGGTTTGGGTTTTGTGTTAAACATATGGCAGTGGTTTGGACAGTGCTGCATCAGATCTGAGTGTATCAAGCACAGTGGAGCACTGAATATTATCATAAAAATGTATGAGAGGCCTGTGTCTCCAGAAGGTTATCAGGAGCCTTTGAAAGCACTTCACATTTTCCGCAATTTTATTTGGTTTCCATAGCTATCAAACCTTTACTTCTAATAGTAGTCTGTGTCCACTATAAACTGCCATAAGAAAAGAAGCCACATTTTAGATAAACAATATTTCTCTAGGACATTCCACTTTAGTTGTCATCACTCGAGGGGTTGGCAGTGTGCTAAAAGGAAGATGAAAAAAAGATGAAAACACACAGATGCTGAGATAATGCTCCCCTGTGGTTTTGTTCAGGCTGCATTGCAGTCAAACTGGTTTCCATCAGGCATCCATCAATTATTTTTACTACTACAGGTAGCCCGACACTTGAAGGGTCAAACTGTTTGAACGAAGTAACACTTAACAGAACCAAAGTGTCCCTCCTGCGGCCGCCTCAACATCTGCTCTGCAATCTGAACACCTGCCTTCCAAAGTAAACACACTGTCAGAGAAACATGACGGAAGACTGTAGCCCCAGCACATATTTCCCCATCCAGCATGTGTGTAATAGGATCCACCCGGAGAACATGAAGAAATGTAAATTGCAGGATGTATATAGACACATATTCTCACTTGTTTGTGTGTGTTGGGGCTGAAGAGTTGGGCACATTGTGTGGTCTTGTGTTTATAGGAAAAGTTTTTATCTGAAGTCAGCAAGACTGCAATTATGTGTGTGTGTATATGTACACATACAATCTATGCACCCGGAAGTATGTAGTTACTGCCTATAGTGCTTTGATAAGAATACAACTTGTTTTTTAAGATTGAACCACTTTAATGTTCCAGATAGTCTTATAACTTGTGTTGTCTGTCCACAGGAAGATGCTCCAGTCTCTGGGGCGGCCGGAGCTCCACATGGCCCTGGAGGTGACCCTGGTGAGCGGCTCGGGTCAGGAGCATGCTGGCTGTCTGCTCCTCACTTCGGAGGTGCTGTTTGTGGTCAGCCTCAGTGAGGACACCCAGCAGCAGGCCTTCCCCATCACAGAGGTAAGATAGAGAAACAGCTCCTGTTACAGTCAAATGAGCCTTTCTGTAGCTGTATGGCTGTGAATGTAACGCGTCCTGTCCCCTGCAGGTGGTGTGCCAGCAGGAGCCGGGGCAGGGGGGCCAGCTCAGCCTAACCTTACAGCAGCAGACAGTAGCCAGCGACACAGAGGTAAGACTCCCTGTAACGGACTGCACATGGTGCAATAATATGATGTGGATATTGACAAAAGAGAAAACCTTAAATCACTGCTTACACTACTTATCAGTACTTATCACATCTACAGTTAAGATAGGAGAGATCTTTAAGTAGTTGAACTGCTTTTCTGATTTTTTATTTTACAGTTAACTTGTGCAAAAATAAACTAAACTTTATTGCTTTGTATAAATGTAATGAAATTAAAGCCCTTTTAAAAGGAGTGCAAACGATAATGAGCAAGCTCACCAGCAGGGAAGGCTCTAAATGGCAGACTGAAGCAGAGGTGTCTGTGGCCACTGTCCCACACTGCTAAAGGAGCAGGAAGTGGGGACAGGGGACCAGAGCGATGGAGCAACTTCTGGGAGCATGGCAGGTTTCTGGAGTGGCCAACCAGATTGAAAACAATTTGACATTCAAAGGAAAGATTTAATTAATTAAATTAAAGATATGCTCTCAAAAGTGTTACTCTCAATGCCAGAACAAGGTTCCCCCCCAGCTTTAATTTATCAACATCTGCGAACATGTATACATTATGCCACCCAAAAAAAGGGCAAGGACAAAACTCTGAAGAAAGCCCATTTTCTATGTCCTATTGTTGCTTGCTCAGCAGCATGCTGTATGCTCAACCAAAAGCCTAGCAGAATATTGAAGAAAAGTAACAAATGAGCTCAGAAAAGGAAACATAGATTGCACCATAAAATAGTTCTGACATCATGTGTCCTAGATGGCAGTGGTATGGATGCCATTCCTAATGGTGTGTCTCCTCCCTCAGGGTGACGGTGTGCGTGAGCGCCTGACGGAGCAGCAGTATCGCCGCTTGGTGGACTACGTGTTGCGAGCCACCCACTTCCTGTCCCCCTCCGCGGCCTCTCTACAGCTGCAGCTCCCAGTGACGCTGGCAGAGCCCCCCCCTTCCGTCACCAAGTCCTACCGCTACCTGGTGGATCCTGCCTTCGCCAAGGTGTTTGTCAGCAAGTTCACAATGGTGAAGAATAAAGCCTTACACATTGGATTCCACTAATATCCACTAACACACATCTGTGGATTTCTGCCACCAAATAAACCGGACCTTTTTATTCCATATTAAGCCTTAAAATACACTAAACTATGGATCTGAAAATATAACTACACATTTATTTAAAAGAATATATATGATAAAACTAAGTCCACTTGGTTATGCCTTAGATATGCAGAGAGTTCTAAGCAATGTATTTTGGAAGATATATTTTTGATTGATACGCAAACAAATCACAGAAGAAATCAGAAGGGTTGAAAACAGTTTTAATCATAGAAATACATTTCTTAAACTGGGACATTTCAATGAGCTCATACTGCAGTATAGTGAACACTAATAAAAGAAGAGTTGCGCCAACTTGAAATCAGGGCGCATTGTGAAACCTCTTCAGTGTGACAGAACAGTGTGCAATGTTTCACTCTGCACAATGAGTGTTTACTGTCTCATGCCAATTTAAGTGCAATATTATAGAAATGTTGAAGGATGTTAGAGATCCCAGCTGTCAACCAAAATGTTTTATAGATGATGTTTGACAATAACAATGTTCTTTGTAAACTTACATGAATGCGGTCATCATTGTTGCCTTTTATATTGTTGATCCACTGAACTGTGAGTGAGAATTGTGTCTAATGGTTTTTATGTATGTACATGGATAATATATGAATAGAAAATCATTTAATAAAAATATTGAAATAATGAAGTGTTATTCTGTCATCGTATACTAAGAAAAAGTCAAGAAGAAACTGGGAAATATTATAAATGATGGATGTGCAGCCAGGCATAACTAAAGTTAGTCTTTAGTCGATGTTTTGCACACAGGTTTCTAACTGATCTTCTTACATAAGTCAATCCAGCATCAAACTACTAAGATATCAGTATCAGTTCTGCTCTCAGCTTTCAATCCTCATGCAGCAGCACCCTCATCCGCCAGTGTCAGAGCAATACGCCATCAAGTCTTTGGTTTCATTTCATGTTGCAGGCCTTCACACCCTGTGCAGTAACAAATGAGCCAGTTGTGTTTGAGAGGCTTGTATGTGTTTACGTCTGGTAATTTCACTCTTCATTTCAACTTACTCTTGTATCTGTCACACTGTGTACTGTCTGTTCTGGAGGGGCGCGTCCTGGCTGCTGACCGGACACTGCAAGCGGAGGACGACCCTTCAGACAGTTAAACGACACAGGGTGAACATCTACTCGTACATCGTCCCTGGGTTACTGTTGACTCATGTTTTATATATAGGACAACAAGGGTTATGTTTGCCTTAAAGTACCGATGTGTAAGATTTAGTGGCATCCAGTGGTACGTTTTTTAAATACCCCTCAGTTCCTCCTCCCTTTCCTAACGTGTGATCAAGGTGATGTAAAAAAGGCCCTCTGTAGGGCCAGAGACTGGTGTGTCTGTTCAGGAGTACGACAGAAACAGGGATATGAATACATGAATGAAAAAGGTCTTTATGAATTTATATTTGGTGTACTTATGTATATGTATGTGTGTATTGTATTTACACATGTATATATATACACACATACATAAGTACACAAAATATAAATTCATAAAGACCTTTTTCCTTTATTTTTCAACATATTATACTGTGACACACACATAAACATAGTAAAACTTTATATTAAGGTACACAAATTCACCATCAACTAGTTGTTCATTAACATGCTGTCATGTCCAAGAAACTTATAGTGAAAGTTTATTCTTTATGTTAGAGTTGTCATGTCCCTTTGTCTTGTGCTTTATGTCTATGCCCTTAATTATTTCCTCCACGCTCCCCGCCCCCTTCTGTCTCCTGCGTCCTTGATTATTTTCCCCGCCCTGATTGTTTCCAACTGTGTCCCCTTTACCTGTGTATATATTGTGTTAGGTCCCTCCTGTTCATTGTCAGTTCGTTGTCTCTCGATGACCTACATATCGGCTTACCTCACCTTTCACGGATCTATGATATTGATCACGATTCTAGTTTTCCTTATTTTGATTACTGTGCAAAATTCCAGTAAATTCTTTATTTTGAAACGCTATCTGAGTCTGAGTTTTGAGTCGTGCAATTGAGTTCATGCCTCAGAGTTCACTCCTTGACACATGCATATTAGCAGTATATTGGCTCTTTATTAGTCCTTATAAAACACTTATTAAGGCCTTATTCTACATGACCATATTCTACAAGTAATAAGCCATTAATTGAGAGTGTTTCCTCAATAACCCTCTAATTAGTGCTTATTTAAGTGAGGAAGTTGTTGTACATGATTGTTGGTCTTAATAGTTTCTGCTCAATATGGGCCTAATAAGGCAGTAGTACCACAATAATACTAGTAACCAGGCTCCCTACACGCAGATCACGCAGACTCATGTTGCGGAGGGGGCCTCATCTTGCGGAGGGAGCCTGTTAGCAGATTTTGACTTATACCTTTTGTCTCCTGCAGCAGAAAGGTGAATAATCTCAGCAATTCAAGTTTAGCCATTCATCACGGCGTTATTTATTATAGGCACATATCTCAAGAGACTTGAGGACAGAGAGAAAAGGGGCGTGACTTCCAACGGTCTTATACCCCTGGTAGTGACATCACAATCATGTGGTACAGCACTAACCAATGAACACAGTAGTAGTCGCAGCTACTTACATAAACAATATATGATACACAGTAATACATGGAGTCATACATGTCTCTATGTTATATCTCAACACTCCCACTTATGAATTATGTTCTTACTGTATACCTGTTCATATTTAATTAACAAAGCAAAAATTGTACAAATTATTTAAATGTGGGCTTCTTCAAAACATTTTACATGTTCAAATGTGGACTTTTTCAACCCATTTTAAACACCAAACATGATCCCTTCAAATTTCCTCAGCTTCAGTTTGGAAACAGGCTTGGTCATCACATCTGCAACCATTTCGTCTGTAGGACAATAAACCAGTGACATCTTTTGACCTTATGAAGTGGTACTTAATATCCACGTGTTTACACCTTTGTCTACATACAGGATTTTTAGCAAGGGCTATTGTCCCCTGATTGTCCTCGTTTACAACTGTTTTATTATACATGTATGTGTCTATCCCTTCCAGTAGCTGCTCCAAGTAAATACACTCCTGTATTGTTAGAGCTAGAGCCATATACTCAGCTTCACATGTGGAAAGCGCTACTGTAGGCTGTTTCTTTGTTTTCCAAGAGACTAGTGAGCTGTCCTTACTCATGCTCACACAATACCCTGTCATACTGCGTCTATCTGTTTTATCTGCCGCCCAATCAGCGTCACTATAAGCCTGTAGGCCTAGTTTCTCGCTACTTTTTCTGAAACAAAGCTGTTTGTCTGCAGTACCCCTGAGATAACGCAAAACGTGTTTTGCTGTAACCCAATGCTCATCTGTCGGTTCAGCAAAATATTGTGATAACTTGCTTACCACGAAACATAGGTCTGCACGTGTACAGGTAGTCAAATAGATTAGGCTGCCAACAGCCTCTCTGTATTTCTTCACATCCACCATTTTAGGTGCATTTTCAGTGTAATCTAACTTTTGGTCACAAGGTGTCTCCCTTACCCTTACACTTACACTCCCTTCCATGTCAAAACGTTCCAGTATCTTTTCCTCCTTTTTGTGATACTTTCACACAGCCGTCAGACTGACTGAAATCCATGCCCAGAAAATGATTTAATCTCCCTAAATCCTTCATTTTAAATGTTGGGGAAAACATGTTCTTCACTTTCTCTAAAATCGTGGTGTTGCTCGCTGCGATGATAAGATCATCGACCCAGATAGCAATTATTACTTTCCCCTCTTTAGACTCCTTGGAGTACACGCAGTGGTCTGCCGGGTTCTGTGTAAAATTGTCATCTGTTAAGCATTCATGCAACATCGTATTCCAATTTCGCCCTGACTGCTTCAGGCCGTAAATTGACTTCTCTAGTTTACACACTAGCTTTTCTCCCTCCCTTACATAACTCTCAGGTTGTTCCATATAAATGTTGTGATCGATGGGTGCATGCAGGTAGGCTGTCTTTACATCCATCTGGTGTAAAATCAAATCCTCTTGGGCTGCCTTCTGCATTAATACACGTACACTTGTCAGGTTGGCTGTAGGTGAGAACGTCTCCCCGTAATCTATCCCCGCCCTCTGACTGTATCCTTTCGCTACGAACCTAGCTTTGTACTTGCCGTGTCCGTCAACGTCTCCCTTAACTGAATAGACCCATTTACCTCCCACTGTTTTCCTGCCCTCTGGCAATTTTGTCAGGGTAAAAGTCTGATTGTCTTCTAGAGACTTAATTTCCTCATCCATCGTTTTTCCCCAGCTTTCTAACTCAGTCGATGTCATGGCCTCTTTAAAGGTCAGAGGTACAACGCAAACTGCTCTGTAACAATAATCTATACTAGTGAGTGTTTTATCCTCTTCATCACTATCTTCCTGAGTATAATCTCTCAAGTACTCTGGGGGTTTGCGCTCCCTACTGGGATATCTCCCACTGTCTGAGGCATGTGACGCCACCCTAGGGTGCTGTTCGCCATCATACTCTGGTGCTGACTATGGAGCGTTAGTTTGTACATCTTTGCTCAGTACACTAGGCTATGGGACCTTTACTCCCTCTTCACAGTATTCTTCCGAATCCTGTTCTAGCCACTGTGTCTGAGTCTCGCTATCACAAGTTGTAATGGTGATAAACTTTACTAGTCTTTGCTTCTGCACCTTCTCTTTGTCGGGGTAGTAAACTAGATAGGCGGGGCTTCCCTTGTCATGCCCTACAAAACGTCCTTTCTCACACCTAGTGTCTAATTTTACCCTGTCCTGCTGGTACGCATAGCACACTGCTCCAAACGTATGCATCCTAGCTAAGTTACACTTTTTCCCTGTCAGTGCTGAATATGGCGTAGTGCCCGTGTGCTTATTAAAACACCGGTTTCTGGTATGAGCTGCTTCCTGAATGGCATAGTGCCACAGGTTTTTAGGCAGATCACTGTCAATAAGCATACATCTGGCCATTTCAAAAAGAGTGCGCCCTTCTCTTTCAGCTGTCCCGTTTTGGGAATAAGGACAAGACGTCTCATGTCTGATCTTGTTCTTTCTCAATATTGTCTGGAACTCCTTACTAGTGAACTCCGTCCCATTATCTGATCTAATGCATTTCACAGTCCCATAGGGAGCTACATCTGCCAGATACTTCTCAGTGGCTTGAACTGCGTCACTCTTCGCTTTCAGGAAATAAACAAACACTGCCCCTGTACACACATCTGTAAATGACTGCATATACCTGAAGCCATTTATGGACTCGTTATTAACTGGACCAGCTAGATCAGTATTCACCAACACAAGTGGTGTGTTTGCTTTATCGGTCGGATCTCTGTTTCTGTCACACTCCTAGGTTTATGTCACGGTTTTAGTGTTGTCTGTCTGGTTATGGGTTTTGTAAGTCTGTTCATTCATCCGGTGCCCCCGGGCCGTCAGCCCGAGACCCCCTCCTTGGTCTCTGCCTTGCCCCCGGGCCGTCCGCCCGAGACCCATCCTCCAGACCCCCTCCACCCACCCTTTCTTGGCCCTAGTTATGTGTCCCTCCTCCGGTCCCCCTCCACCCACCCTGCTGGACTTTTTTTTTGGGACGTCTGGGATCCATCCCTTGAGTGGAGGGTTCTGTCACACTCCTAGGTTTATGTCACGGTTTTAGTGTTGTCTGTCTGGTTATGGGTTTTGTAAGTCTGTTCATTCGGTGTTTTGTCTTCCTCCTTGTGTTTTGTCTGGTCCTCCTCCCTGTCGTTAGTTTCCCTGGTGTGTCTGATTGTCTCATTGTGTTCACCTGTTGCCCTTGTGTTTCTCCCTCCCCTGCCCAGCTGTGTCTTGTCCTGTGATTATCCTTCTGTGTATTTAGTCTAGTCTTCCCCTGTGTTCCATGTCGGTTCATTCTTTTCCCTCCATGTTATTCCACGGTCTGTGTTCCTTGTGCTGCTCATTTGTTTTTTGGATATTTTGGATACTGCCTTTTTTGCCACAGCTTTTATTATTTTAATAAAGCTCGCTTTTCGTTAATACTGCTTTTGGGTCCTACCTTTTCCACGCATCCTGACAGAATGAACCGACCAACAATGGACCCAGCAGATTTTTATTTTTATTTGGACTTGTTCTCCCTAGAGTACACTCTTCAGTGTCATTATGCTGAATGGAGTAGAACCTTGGCTAAAAGGGACAAAGAGGCTGCCGGCCCCAGCAGCCATGGTCCCTGCTCCAGAACCGGAACTTACAGCCATGTTTTCGGCTCCAGTACTGGCTCTCCGGCCGACGCCAGCTCCCCGTGTCCTGTCGGCGTACCGGCCAACGCCAGCTCCCCGTGTCCTGTCGGCATACCGGCCGACTCCAGCACCTCGTCTCCTGTTGGCTCTCCAGCCGACGCCAGCTCCCCGAGTCCTGTCGGCGTACCAGCCAACTCCAGCACCCCGTGTCCTGTCGGAGTACAGACCGCCCCAAGTCACCTCTCCAGTTCCCCCTCAAGTCTCCTCAAGTCCCCTCTCGCGTTCCCTCTCTAGTCCGCTCTCGAGTTCCCTCTCAAGTCCCCTCTCAAGTTCCCTCTTAAGTCTCCTTACAAGTCAAGTCTTGAGTTCCCTCTCAAGTCACCTCTCGAGTTCCCTCTCAAGTCACCTCTCGAGTCCCCTCTCAAGCTCCCTCTCGAGTATCCTCTCAATCTCCCTCTCAAGTATCCTCTCTAGTCCCCTCTCAAGTTCCTTCTCGAGTCTCCGCTCAAGTTTCCTCTTGAGATCCCTCTCAAGTCACCTTTCAAGTCACCTCTCGAGTCACCTCTTGATTCACCTCTCAAGTCTCCTCTCGAGTTCCCTCTCGGGTCCCCTCTCGAGTCCCCTCTCAAGTCACATCTCAAGTCTCCTCTCAAGTTCCCTCTCAAGTCCCCTTTCAAGTCACCTTTCAAGTCCCTACCCAATGTTCTGTGCCGTTGGAGGTTCCGCTGGGGGTCCTGCCAGCTCCATGTCCACTCCCGTTGGGGGTCCCGCCGACTACTCTTCTCCCGGGGGTCCTGCCAACCCTATGTCCTGTGCCGTTGGAGGCCCCGCCGACTGCTCTTCTGCCGGGGGTCCTGCCAACCCTATGTCCTGTCCCGTTGGGGGTCCCGCCGACTACTCTTCTACCGGGGGCCCTGTCAACCCCATGTCCTGTTTTGTTGGAGGCCTCGACATCACCTGTCTCGCCGGGGGTCCTGCCAACTCCTTGTCCTCTTCCGTGGGGAATCTTGCAGGCACCTGTCCCACCGGCTCCGGTTCCTGACCGGTCGACACTGGCTCCTGCCCGGCCCCCTGAGAGCCGCGGTCTTCGCCCTCGAGCCCGGCTCCCTGAGAGCCGTGGTGTTCGCCCTCGAGCCCGGCCCCCTCAGTGCCGCGGTCTTCGTCCTCGGGCCTGGCCCTCTGACTCTTCCTCATGCTCAGCCCCCTGAGTTCGCCCACTGTGGTCTTCGCTCTTCCATGGACTCTGCCTTGCCCCCGAGCCGTCTGCCCGAGACCCCCACCATGGACTCTGCCTTGCCCCCGGGCCGTCAGCCCGAGACCCCCTCCTTGGTCTCTGCCTTGCCCCTGGGCCGTCCGCCCGAGACCCATCCTCCAGACCCCCTCCACCCACCCTTTCTTGGCCCTAGTTATGTGTCATTTGTTTTTGGGATATTTTGGATACTGCCTTTTTTGCCACAGCTTTTATTAATTTAATAAAGCTCGCTTTTCGTTAATACTGCTTTTGGGTCCTACCTTTTCCACGCATCCTGACAGTTTCTCGTTTGGATAAACTTTCCCTCTATGCATACTGTACAATCTTTATCAGGCTTACGCTTTGTACCCTTAATATGCATACCTACAGTTACATCCTGCAGCTTTAAAACATCCTCATAATTACAGTGACCCATAATCTCATGCCACGTTTGGATATCATAGCTGACATGACACTTATCTTCAACATCACACTCTGTTTGCAAATAGTACATTTTCTTACATACATAAATGTCAAACTTGGTACCATCCGGTAACATCAGAGCATCTTTACCTTCGTCGAAGAACACCTTGGCTCCGTTAGCTGTAGCAGACTTCACGGAAAATAGTTATTGTCGGTACGATGAGATGTATAGTGCGTTCTTCAGAGTCACTTTAGACCGTCGTCCCTCACTGTCTATCAGACACATCTCCGCTTCTCCTCTGCCTTGCGCCACCCTGAAGGTGCGCCTCCCGTCTGCCAATTCCATGCTGTGTCTCTCCGGCTTGAAGGTGCTGTCAAAAATCTTGAATTTATTCTTATCGTTGATGATGTGAGACGATGCTCCTGTGTCCACGATCAATCCTTTTCTGTGGGTGTGTTGTCTCTGTAGGCTGGTCCCTTCAGCTTGCACTTTGAGGGTGTAGTCATCTCCTCCCGCAGCTTCTCCGGTACCACCTGGCATGCTCCCGCACCGAGCGGCATCACCGCGGTCCTTCTTTGTGCACGCTTTGTCTGTGTGCCCTTTGCTTTTACAAAAGCTACACCAGACTTTCTTTCTGTGGTCATCTTTTCGATGGGCTTTCTCTCCGCATCGCCAACATGCGCCGACGTGTTCTCCGTCGCCATCAAGGATGAATCGTTTGGCGGGCTTTCTCTTTGTTGCTGCTTGGACCCTCAGCACCCTCTCGCTCGTCTCGTCTGAGGCTGAATCTTCTGAGGCCTCGAAGTTCCTCAACTTTGCCTTGAACTCTCCCAACGTTACTTCACTGTCATTGTTTGTCACCATTAGAGTGAACGGCTTGTATTTTTGTTATCCCTACATAACCATCGCCATCATTAGTCCCTCACTCGGTGCTTCTCCCGCGCTCCTGAGTGCCGTAATGATCTGCTTAGCTCGGATAATGTACTCCATCACCGTCTCATTATCAGCTTTCTTCAGCGCAGTCATGGTTATATACAAGGTGACGAACCTGGGCCTGCCTTTTCCAATATAGTGCTCCCCTAATACCCTGAGACTTTCTCGGCCCTTGTCCTTCGTGTCTCTGAATATCAGGCCAAAACCAGTGCTTGAATTAGGCCGGTAATCACCGGTACGCAGTACCGGCACTTCTGAATTTTACCCATGTGGTACCGGCATTTTACTGAGTACCGGGAAGGTGCCGGTACTCAGCCGCCGGCTTGTTAAGTGGCCTGCTGGCCTGAGGATTTTTTTGTATACGTATGTATTGTGAACGAAACGCTGCGCACATGTGGGTCTGACTGGCTGTCTACATAATGTGGCCTGCCGACATGGCTACTTTCATACAGATCATACTAATGCCCTCGATTGGTCTCTGTGTGTCATTCAAGCTCGGGAGGGTGTGTGTTAGTGTATGTGTGGCGCGAGCGAGCGAGAAAGCGCGCGCACCGGTTACGTATATTGTTGTTAGCATCTGGTGCTAGCTAGCTGCGCTAATAAGGAGCTGTTTCAACAACAAGGTGGAGGGAGAGTCCTCTGCTGTCAGACTGATAACTACAGCTCAGGTGAGGTAAATTACTCTGAGTTTTTAGATAGTTAACTTAGTCTAAGTTATCTCAGTGGGTCTCAAACGGTTCGGTCACCATTTATGTAAATACATATTTCCATTTGATTAGGTAGTGATTAGTAAAATATGCATGAATAATAAAAATAAAATGTTAACTCGGTGAAAAAAGGTAAGATAAACTTGTTGAGAGCTAAAACTAGTCTTTGCTGTTGCCTCAAAGAGGGGGAGAGGGAGACAGGTGAGGCTGATTCAGGAGCACAGACACACTCACAACTATAAATGAACCAAAAACAAATAATTAAACAAGTTTCAATGTTTTTTCATATTGGATAAGGTATGTTATTGGTTATGGCCTTGTACTTATGATTTTATGATTATTTAAATGTATACAGTTCTGTTTCATATGGGTGTAGTCTCTTTATTTCCCCCTCAAAGTGCACCAGATTGATGCATTTAAGTCCAACATTTAAAAAAAAATCTTACCGGGGGAGCATGCCCCCGGACCCCCCTATAGGATGTGAAGTCCACCCCCACTTAAATAATGTTCACATGGACAGGTTCCTAAATAGATTTGCACATTTTTTTAAATAGTAACCCATCTCCATATGTTTATTTTTGGGTGGTAGATTTAAACTAGAGGGCTATCACTATGGGCAGCAACGCTGTAAATATTGACAAATAACTCCAGTAGCGGCGCTAACTCACAATTGTCGTCTTGAGCCCTCAGTGCCGCGGTCAGCTCTCCAGCGGGTGCTCGAAGGATGGTCTCCTTCAATCCCACTCTGTGCATGCAACACAGCATCCTCTCTTCCCAGAGCTAATACTCTTCTGCTTTCCCGTCAAACGTGGGCCACCATTCCTCGTGGTTCTATTCGCCATGTCTTTTTTATTTGTAGCTTCAGTAGCTTAGCTTAGGTCCTCGTTAGCTTAGCTTTAGCTTCCCTCGGTTCTCCAGATACTAAACTAGCTTAACACGTGGCTAACTAGCTACTCCTATGCTAACCGTGCTAACAGGCAATCTTCTCGCCGTGTGCTTCGAACTGTAGAATAATTCATTGTATCTGGGCCCATAATCTGTTAGCAGATTTAGACTTAAACCTTTTGTCTCCTGCAGCAGAAAGGTGAATAATCTCAGCAGTTCAAGTTTAGCCATTCATCACGGCGTTATTTATTAGCCACACATCTCAAGAGACTTGAGGGCCCCGTCTCAGGTCGACCATTTTCATTTCCTCGGTCCTCGGTCCTCGGTCTCACCGGAAGTTGATTTGTCTGCGCCATTTTGAGTACCGTCGTACCGTCCCATGGCTCTTATTTCTGCCGGAGGATCGAGGATCGAAGATCGAGGAGCGAGGAGCGATAATGGAGGAGCGATAACCGAGGAACCACCAGACCATCCTACGATGAAATCCTCAGATACTCGCCCCGCCCCCTTACTGTGTATCGCTCACTGATTGGACGATGCAGCCATAGGCGAAGTTTGGGGGGGTTCCCGGGGTGCCCGGCACCCCCTGGTGGCCGGAGTCTTTTTTTATTTATTTTTAGTTATGATGTACAGATAGTAGGTGGCCTAGATAAATATAACTCTGGAACGCTATATCAATAAATGCAAACTCAATAAACATAATACATTTAAATCCACAAACATATTGTCTCAGTGTGTACTGCTGTCAGAGACAGAACATTACTCAAAAATGAGTCTACACAGACGATCTGTGCAGCTGCTGCGCCCTCACACGCTGCACGCACATGCGCACTTTGAGCACTCAAATTCAGACAAGTCGAGTCTGCCAGCCGCCAAAACCTGACAGGAGAAGACTAAAAAAATGGATATACGCAGGTTCTTCGCAACCAAAACAACTCCAGTCTCGGATTCAAGTTCCAGCGCCACCGTTGCTGCCACCCAAGCTGCACCTGCTCCGGACCCGCCAGTCCCGCCTCGCCCGTCGACCAGCCACCACATCTTGGCGCCGGTCGGCACCGCAGCTCCCGCCGCTTGCAATCCCTGTGAGACAGCCTCTGATGGCGGTCAACTTCCCAGTGACCTAGGAGATAAAAGTGTGGGCCCCAAACAGCCAGTGCTTCCCGTTTTCCCAAGACACAAAATTGGAGATAGAAATCGTTGCTTTTCTGCATTCTTTTATAACAAGCATCCGTGGCTGGAGTACTCGGTTTCAAGGGACGCAGTGTTTTGTTTTTGTTGCCGCCACTTTTCCAAGGAGATTGGAGAGGAGGAAGACACACTAGCTAAACAAGGCGGGCGATATTGGAGTAAGCTAACTGAGAGGCTGATAAAGCATAGCTCTTGTGAAAAACACAAGGCCTGCATGAGACTGTGGGAGGGCTACAAGGAAACTGAAAAGCATGGATCTGTCAGAGTCCACTTGTCAACCAGTCACCAGAACACAGTGGATAAAAACAGGGAGTATTTGACAAAGGTCGTGGATGTCGTTAAGCTGCTGTCTCAACTGGGCCTCCCTTTCCGTGGACATCGGGAAATACAATGGAGAAAAAAGGAAATACAAGAAAATAAAAATGAAAAAAAGCACACAAATACAGTCGATACAGAAACAGATAAAAGCAAGCCGGATGATGATGATGAAACAAAGGGAAACTTTTTGAGTCTGTGCGACTTCCTCGGCAAGTATGACCCAATTTTCCGCAAAATGCAGGATGAGAAGTACTTTAATTGTACAAGTCCAGATTTTCAAAACGAGGTCATCTCTTTGTGTGCAGAGCTAGTCAGAGAGGAAATAGCAAATGCAGTGCGTGAGACTGGTTTTTTCACGGTTATCGCGGATGAGGCCAAATCATCAAAGTCTGAACAACTGTCTGTGTGTATCAGATATGCAGAAAAGCTACAGGTTAAGGAGCGATTAATCTGCTTCATTGACTGCTCTGCCTCCCGAGATGCTGCTGGGATTGTTGAGGGTATCAAGAAGGGGTTGGAGTCATGTGGACTGCAGGACGTCCCAATAGTCGCACAGTCGTATGATGGGGCCTCAGTTATGTCTGGGCATTTAACTGGAGTGCAGCAGCGTATCAAGGAAGATTACCCCTTTGCCATCTACGTACACTGCATGGCCCATAAACTTAATCTGGTCCTGGTGGAATCATGCACAGTCAACAGAGACATCAAAATGACGTTAAATGTTATTGATAAGCTGTACTCCGTGTTTTCAGAACCAAGCAACCACCACAGGTTTCTGGCGATGCAGAAAACACTCGAGATGAAGGCAAAGGAAATTGGGCAACCCAGTGACACGCGTTGGGCGAGCAAATGGCGATGCGTCTTTGCGGTTAAATCACATTATGTGCCTATCACACGCTGTCTGAAGGAGATGGTGGATGAAGGAGAGAAATGGTCAGTGGAAGCAAGTGGGTTGTATAATCACATGACCACACCTGGCTTCATCGCCTGCCTCATTATCCTTGAGGACCTACTGCGGGTTGTGCACGTTGTTCACAAGAAACTTCAGTCCAAATCCACAACACTTGCAGATGCTGCCTCCACGATCAACAGTCTGAGAGCACACTTGAGGGAACGCAGAGGAGAGGAGGAAGGTTGGCAAGACATATGGAGCCAGATCAAGCAGTTTGGCGAGGACGTCGGCATGCCAGTTGCCACTGCAGAAAGTGACCCCCCCTCCATGGCAAAGCGAAAAAGAAGTTCAAGACCCCCTTTGTCGCTTTACCAGTATGTAGTGGGGGCCACACTTGGGCAGCGCCAACGAGATGAAAGGAATGAGGAAATAGACGGACAATTTGAGGCTCACGCCATCTACTGTCATTTATATCTCCCTGTGCTGGACAATATGATGGCCGAGTTGGACAGACGGTTTTCAGGTGAAGCCATGGAGCTTGCAGCGGCATGTGATGCTGTGATAAAGTGTGAGAAGAAAGGCATTGAACCACTTCTGAGAAAATATGCAAGCCTCAAGATCGTCCATCCACAGCTGGTGACAGCAGAAATGGACCTGATAAAATGTGCTGTCCAATCTCCCATTAACCTGAAGGACCTGCAAAACGAAGTGAGCAAGGAGAGCTATCCAAACTTCTTCCCATTACTCCAGCTTGCACTGACACTGCCCATTGGATCAGCGACATCAGAGAGAAGTTTCTCAGCAATGAGGAGGATCAGAAACTGGCTGAGAACTACAATGATCCAGGAGAGATTTTCTGATCTGGCCCTGCTGCACATTGAGGGAGATTTGACTGCAAAACTGTCAGTTGAGAAGATAGTGGACATCTATGCCAGCCGGAAAAAGAGGCGCCTGATGCTGCACTAGGTAAGCCATTCATTCAAATTATTTCGTTTTGTTGAGCTTAAATGCGTAATTGCGCAGCATCTGCATCCGGGGATAGCCAGCTGCAGTAAGCAGCAGACACCGCTCCACGCTCAACCCAAAATCCTCCAAATCCTCCCGTTTGCGTTGTGCTCACATGCTTCGGTCCTGCTAGCGGCCGCTGCTGACAGTTGTGGGGCAGAGACGCTGAATGCATGGAGATCATAATCACTAGATGACGGTGAACAAAAGTCATTACTTTGTTGGTTGGCTTTGTTTTCATCGCTGAAATTAGGTCAAAATGTGATAAAACTGCTGTGCTTATATCCTACAGTTATTAGTTAGTATGCCTATACAGTTCATTAAAAAGTGTGTGAGCATTGGGGAACATTGATTCTACAGACCTCTGTGTTATAGCCTAATTATAGCAGCAGTATGTGCCGCAGCAGCCGTTTTATTTTGCGGCGAGTTCCGCTGCCATAGTAATTTCATCTATTGGGCATATTAGTTTTGAAAACACACCTGCAGTAGCCTGTAGGCTATCCTGATCAATTTTCATGTATGAATCCTTGTGTTGCAGCCTATAGCTATACATTACATTTGTAGTTATTTTTTGGCACCCCCAACCTTAAAGTTCAAACTTCGCCCATGGATGCAGTGCATGCACTGATCTGATGCTTCTTGACATGAGAGCCGTTTCCCAGCGGAGTGAAGAAAATACATGAAACTCACGAGAGTCACTCCTCAGTTTATACTGTGTTTTGTTTCAATTCATGTATCATTTAGTTACAAATATGTGATAAATTTGAACAACAAAGTGGTCAAAAATAATTGTATTCATTTATTGGAAACATTTTCATTATCACTTTTTTCGTTTTACATTTTCATTTGTCATTTCCATTCAGTCAGTCATTAAGTGCTATTAAAATGTTAATGTGCTACATATCCACATAAACAAACAAAGTGTGCAATCCAATGAATGTTTATCTAACTGGGTTTTGATAGATAACATATCTCTTTTTCTTCTCTCAATTATTTTATTTATATTGTGCACTCTAATCAATATTAATCAAACTATTGTTCGTTTATACATTTTAAGAATGGCGTTTATCTTTTTTGAGAATTAGTTCTTATTTTATTTTATTTATTGGGGTCTACAACAGATGATACAAATGTTTGTGTCAGTAAATGTGTGGCAGGGGTGTTTGTGAAAACAACGGGGACAGAGCTGGCTGCTGTCAGACGAACAGCTGTGCGGCGTCATCACAAACGGACGTCGCTTCACTCCAGAAGAAAGGACTTCCTCTTAAAACTAATTTCCCTGCTTCTCGTGTTTTCCTTAGCCTCATCCCAATACCCCTCCTCGACTCCTCCTTCCTTGCATCTTAGCTCCGCCTCCGTAAAATGCGAGCAAGAGACGCGAGGAGGTGACGCGAGGACAGAGGAGTCCTCAGGTATTAATTGGGATGTCCTCGTTCACTCAAACTTCACTCTTAAACGACGTCTGTTAATGATGACTTGTGCACAGCTGTATCCCCTCTCATCGGGCTTAACTGAATAACCCTTTAGAACCGGCCCATTTCTGGTTAAATATTTATTTAAATGAATGAATCTTTCTCTTAGTCAAGGAATTCAATGTCAATTTGGTCCTGCTTTTGTGTTCCGTTTTGCTGTAAAATGTAGCCTACATTTAAAAAAACTATAATTATAGTAATGTGAAAGCCTTTTAAAATGAATTGCACATAATAATTCCCACGGAGCTGTGAGTACTTGTACTTTTATGTGACGCTTTTCCACTCATCTTCCAGTTGTCAGTTTTCCTCTGGTGGGGGCGGGGCTTTTATACGCGAGTATATATATTATATATATATTATTGGTTGTTTTTTGTATAATGATTGTATTGTTACTGTGTATTTTATTATATTAACTAGCTATGTATTGCTATTTTTTACATTCAAATACTGTAATGAACACTATACAATGTATTTATTGTGGTAATTACCAGAATACATGACACAATGAATCTTGTATGCTGGTCACCTGGAATCCTGGTAAGCTTCCAGCATGGTATATGTAATACTATTATTAAACATAAGCTGGTGATAGGTGGATGCTGGTGACCAGCATACCAGCATACACTGCTGGTTACCAGCATAGTATGCTTAATATTTGCAATGTATTAATATTTGCACATTTATATTTTTGTAAAATGTGTACTGAACATTTATTGACACTTTTCAAATATATGGCATGACACTGTTAGTCTTGTCAAAAACACAATAACCACCTTTCACCTATTGTGTAAGTACAACAAGCAGGTCACACAGTATGATCACAAATATATAAAAACTCTGTTAAAAATAAGTTTTTATTAAAAAGTACAGGCTGCATATGTGTTCTCAGCCTTGGAGAAACTTGACATGTTTTGGTACATGTGTCTGAATCTCTCTTTAGTGGTTCATTAATAAAACTGATATTTCAACGTGTGCCTACTTACTTGTACTGTTGAGGTTAATTTCAGTAGTTGTGTGCTATAATGTATTTACAAAGTGTGAAGAGGAGTCAACTTTAGAATAGGGAACCTGTTCAGGTCAATTAGAGTCAAACTACTAGCTTATTGGTTATGAACAAGACTTCACTTTAAAATAGGGAACATGTTCTTAGATATAAATACCTAATTAGAGTCAAACTACTAACGTATTGGTTATGAACAAGACTTCACTTTAGAATAGGGAACATGTTCTTAGATAGAAATACCTCATTTTGATTTATTTAGACACAGTTAACACTTATAGTTTCATGTCTTGTTACATAAGAATAGATCATATTTGTTAAGCGCTATTATGGGAGAATTACTATTCTTGTGGTACTACTGCCTTATTACGCCCATATTGAGCAGAGCATATTAAGACCAAAACTCATGTACAACAACTTCCTTACTTAAATAAGCACTAATTAGAGGGTTATTGAGGAAAAACTCTCAACTAATGGCCTATTACTTATATAATACGGTCATGTAGGATAAGGCAATAATAAGTGTTTTATAATGACAAATAAAGAGACAATATACTGCTAATATGCATGTTAATGAACAACTAGTTGATGGTGAATTTGTATACCTTAATATAAAATGTTACCATAAACATATACATATATGCACACAAATGTATCATACACACATAAACGTACACATTCATATACAGTACATATAGGCCATTGGTATGGAGTCAGATTTGGGTCAATATTGTTGCGCGCAAAATAATTGGCCTTAAAATAACACATTTTGGCCAGTGCATTTCAGGTCAGTGTTAAACTTAAACAACTTAACGCTGAATAGCACTTTTCCAGACAACCAAAATAGTATCAATAACCTTCATGAACTGGAATCACAGTGAAATAGTTCATGTTATAAGACAAGGCAGGTCTTACATGTCAACACCAACAACCTGCATATCACAGGGTAAATAATCCCCAAAAATGTTTGACCTCACAAACAGTCAAAGAGGGACAAAAACTCTGGCTCTAGACGGGGTTGGCGATCAATGCTAACGGTCCTCAGACTCTACTGCTCTCTACTGCTTTTTTTATCTGTGATAAGCTGCAAATCTCCCCTCTTCCTTCTCAGTCTCTCCTCCCCAAACTCAATCAAACAACAAAAACTTCCTGCCCAAACATTTCCCTTTCCCTTTGTTCCCCAGGCTCGCTCCCACGTGTGTATGATACATTGCCTTACAGTTGTGGCCACGTGCAGGGATGATGTCCATCTGTGTGACAAATAGTATTTCCCTTTCAAATGTTGTTTGCAATGTGTGTTCTTTTGGTGCTCGTTCACTATGGGCTGCATTAGCATTAGCATCAGGCAGTGTTAGCTCAGAGCTGCACAGAACATTGACACTTGATGGACAGGCCCAAGTGTCTGCTTTGGCCAGAGTTCTACATTATGAGAGAGTTCTGGCATGTGGAAGGGCTTGGTTTGACAATGCTTTGTTTTCCACTGCCAGTTGGTGTCGGAGCCTTGGAAATGTAGCTTGGACTTTACTGTGGGGAAGCTAGATGTAATTTCAGCGTTATGATTTCCTGCATTTAGTCTGACTAGTAGCAGAGAGTAGGTGTGTGTGTGTGTGTGTGTGTGTGTGTGTGTGTGTGTTTGTGTGCGTGCGTGCGTGCGTGCGTGTGTGTGTGTGTGTGTGAGTGTTGTGTGTGTGTGTGTGTGTGTGTGTGTGTGTGTGTGTGTGTGTGTGTGTGTGTGTGTGTGTGTGTGTGTGCGTGTGTGTGTGCGTGTGTGTGTGCGACTGTGCGTGCCTGCGTGCGTGCGTGTGTGTGTGTGTGTGTACCTGAGGCAGGGATTGAGGCTCCCAGCTGACTCTATCTCCTCAGCAGCACCTCCTCTCTCCTCAGAGCCGCCATGTACTTGGAGTAGGACCACGACAACTGAAGGAACTTTTCCAAAAATCCAGTCAAAGCGTGATTAGAAAAGTGCTTCAATTAGGTGATCAAGTTTCTCTTATAGTCTGTGGTTAGAACTGATGAGGCATTGTCCTCATCACTGACGTTTTAATATGTTATGATCTTCGTGAAAAGAGAATAATTGTATTTGGTTTGGCTCGCTTCATATGATACATTTGACACAAAATCATTTCTGCATGCTTGATGTTTCCTCATTATGGACATTCTTACCGGCTGTGTGGGAGTCAGCAGCACCCTGCTCTGTGTCCTCCACTCTTTTGTTACATTTCTTCTCTCTTGTCCTTCTTCATCGTCTGTCTCTTCTTCCTCTCTAAAACTGGACTCTGGTCTCTCCAAGTCTTCCTGAGAAGAGAAGTCAGACTCAATAAGCTCTTTACCTCAACACTATGGAGTTGTATAATCACATTTGCTCATCTTTTATCCCCTCAGTAACTGAGATCTCTTCCTCTCTTCCTCTTCCTCTTCTTTTCTCCTCTGTCTCCTGACTCTGGCGCTGTGTTGGACTTGTCTCTCCTGCAGTAGAGGAAGAAGTTGCTCTTCTTGGACACTGCTGCTTAGCTCTTGATACTCAGGCCAAAATATCAGCAGGGCACTGAACACTGACCTCTACACACACAGGAAAGGCACACACATGCAGCCTAAACACTGGGAAAATGTGACTCAAAGTGCACTCTTGGACCCACACTACCTGTGCCTCTCTGAAGATGTAAGGACCCAGCTGCTGGCGCTTCTCCAGAATGTGCTGGGCCTGCTCAGGAGGGATGTCTATCTGCAGGGCGGGGGGCATGGATGAGTTGATGAAACAGTTTATGATGGTGGAGATCTTTTGCTGGATGGTGGCCTCGTCACTGTGGGAGTGACAGAGGTCCTGAATACAGGGAGGGAAGGGACTGATGAGGAAGGACATGTGTGCTGGGAATCCTGGAATGAAGTTGACCTTTTTGCTTTGTCGTAAGACAGGGTTAAAGACCTTTTCAGCAGCTCAATGTATGACTACAAACACATTTTATTTGCCCAAGTAAGATCAGTTTTTATCATTTTCCATTAGAAATGTCTGAATGTGTGTCTGCTCTGCTCTTCTCACAGGATTTAGCAACATTTGTATAAAAATCTAATGACTTTCTTTTGCTTATGTTTAGGGCAATATCAATACAATCTGATCAAATCACATTCATGTAGTCCTTATGAAACAGACGAGCTGAGTTTATGAGAGTGAAGGGCAGGGCCTTGATATTAACACTCAGTGAGCAGCAGGTTATGACAGATTTACATTTCTGGCCCAAGCATGTCTTAAGATACAAAAATGCAATTGAAAAAAACATGTATGATGTGTTTTTTCCACCAAAAAATGTGTATATTGTCGACAATCCTTTTCCATCACTGAATTCATCCAGGACTCATGAACATGTTTACCTGGAGGTTTCAACTCTCTCACTCTCTTATTTGACCTCACTAGTTGTGAGGTCAAATCCTGCTCAAGTCTTAACGTAAGATTCACTCAGACAAACGTTCTCCTTTGAGCAGATAAATATGAAAACATCTTTCTGCACCGACTAAGTTTCTGTTTTGATTTCCTTATAGTTGATAGATAATATGGAGGCACGCAGGAAAGGATAGCAGGTGGAATGACGCAAAGATCTCAAACAGGGTGAACGCCACTCAAACCAGAAAGACTTCTTTTACCTTGTATCTCTGCACCTCTAGCCAAAAGAGCACATCGTTTTCTAGGAAGTCTCCCTTCAGAGATACAAAGAGCTGGAACCGCATACAGGTGTCGGGGTGGAGGAGGATCTGTCGGAAGGGCAGGATCTCCTTGGAGGAACTCATCCACAAGCCCCCCGCCTGCAGACATCCAGCAGAGAAGAGAGGTTTGTAACGAGACTGGAAACTGTTAGTTCATTTCCTCAGGGAAATATGAAATGGATATAATGACCTACTCATGTTTTAAACGTTATAGCAAACCCTTACAAATGTGCATGGTGTAGATGATACAGTGTACTCCAGAACAAAAGCAGAAAGATTGTATGTGGCCTATGAGCTCAAAGAAAGCTGAGATAATGATACTCTCCTTTTTCAAAAAAGCTGCTCTATCCCAATTATGAGGAAATTAACATAAGTAAGCTACTTCCTGTAATCATCTAGCTTGAAATGCTCATGTTTTATATCTGTGTTCTGCTGTAGAGCTGAGATGAGAGGATAGGAACAGAGCTACAGAGGAAACCCTCCCAACACTATTAAAGAAAGGTAAGTTCTACATCCAGGACATGGTTAAACCGTACACCCCAGCACGTGCACTCCGCTCTGCATCAGCCAAACAGCTCGCTGCACCCGCACTGCGAGGGGGACCCAAGTTCCCATCAGCAAAAACACGTGGGTTTGCTATCCTGACTCCAAAATGGTGGAATGAGCTCCCCATTGAAATCAGGACAGGAGATAGCTTGCACATCTTCCGGCGCAGACTGAAAACTCATCTCTTTCGACTCCACTTTAGAACTATTAACAAAGCACTTATATACTAATAAAGGACTGGCTTATCAAGTGGCACTTGAAATGTTTTAGCTCTATGAATCCTGATGTACTTAAATGATTCTGTTTTCTTCTAGTTTGTATCTTGTTGGTCGAACGCACTTATTGAAAGTCGCTTTGGATAAAAGCGTCAGCTAAATGCAAATATGGAAATTGTGCAATTGGCAGATAAGCAGCAATGAAACTTGAGAATAGCAAATCATTTATCAGTATTGCTAATGCTTTCATCTTATTTATCCTGGATCCAATTTAGGAAAACTAACCACAAGGCTTAAATGTTGTTTGACAAAGCCAGTGTTGAAGCCACGAGATGAAGTAAATCACACATGCTTTCAGGCCAGGACGTGCCTTATTCGACTCCCTTCTGAACACCCAGCTCCCCACTGGATTCTCCTTACCTCCCAGGCTCCTTTCCTCCTCCTGGCCTCACGGTAGACGGCTTGCGAGGGCCTGCCCACTGTTTGGGGCTACCACACAGAAACACACAGGTTCAAAGTAAAACAACTAGCATTAACAGAGACACTGAACACCTCACCCACGTCTCTCTGCTGCTATGTGTCCCTGACAGTAACGAAAGCCCTCTCCACCTGCACCCTCAGTCTGATCTTATTCCGCATCTCCGCTTTAGAGAACTTTACCTCTCTGATGTCATCGTCTCCTTAATGATCCTCTTGACTATCTTTACACCCGTCCACTCTCTCCTCCTGAGTGTAACGTTAAAATACGTCTACCTCTCATTACCTAATGAGAGACCAAACATGGAAAACATGATAACATATGAAGCAGGGTGGAGTGTGCGTTTTCTGTGTACCTGATGATGCAACCTGAGAGTGGTGGACAGTGTTTAGTGGTTTCTCACATTGCACAGCTGCTAATGTCTCCCTATCTCTCTGTCCACAACCATGGCAGTTATCACAATGACAAATACAATCAATGCAAGTCTTTTCATTTAGTAGAGGTCAGGGTGTTCTTCATAAAATGATAATGTCTGCATCAAAAATCTGCCACAACGTTCAAATAAATATTTTAACTGAGTCCTGATCATGACCTTTTAGTTTAACAGTCTGTACACATGTATACATGTTTAATGTTGTGTGTGTGTAGTTCACGATGTTGTGAGATATCAGAACAATCTCTGGCAGTTTTCGTCACTGTACGAAAATTGTGGGCGAACCTAAAAATAATTCCTCAAAAATGTGAAAGCATTTAGAAACATGTAACAATAGTGACCTGTTTTCATTCAAACAGATCGCTTTAGTCAACACTATACTCTGTCTGTCAGTATTCTTCTGAGTATTCTTCTGACGACAGTGTTCTCGGGCAGCAGAAAAAGGTTATTTTCCAAAATGTCTGGGCATTTGTTCTTGGGTTTTAAGAGAATTGTGCTCTGTATGGTAAAAATCCGGATGTTCACCTTTGGTTGGTTTTTCAGTCGCTCTGTGAACTCTGCTGTGGACAGAAACAGAGGCAGCCAGGTTTTTTCAATGTGACTCTTGATGATGGCTTGGATCTCCACAAACACAGGATCTGAGAGACATTCCAGCTTCAGACGCTCCAGTCCACCTGCCTGACGCAGTAACTACACACACACAAACACACACAGAAAAAGCTTAAGCAACACACAGTAGAGGAAAAGTGTGTCTGATATGAATGCTAAAGATGTCTGACAACATGAAAAACATATGAGTACAAATGCAACAAAAAAAGAAACCTGACTCAGAATCCCCTCCTTCCTGACTCCTGCTGTGCTCTTCATCATTCCCAAAATCCCTCTGTTCTCTTCATCTCCTCTGTCTGCTCTCTGTCCTCATATCAGTCTGGGCATGTCTTTTTTTTAATATCTCTTTTATATATTCTCTTATGTCATTATGCAAGCACACAGGCTCACACTCACACAAGGACTGACTGACTGACTGACTGACTGACTGACTGACTGACTGACTGACTGACTGATTGACTGACTGACTGACTGACTGACTGACTGACTGACTGACTGACTGACTGACTGACTGACTGACTGACTGACTGACTGACTGAAGGGCCAAAGCAGTAAAGCTGTCAGTCTCTCTACCTCACTCACGCAGACAAGACCCAACGCTGAGACGCATGAGTAGCCAGAGCCAGAGTGAGAAGCACTAGCATGGTCTACTATAATAATTATTTCCAATTACAATAGAGATAAAGGTTTAATTCAAGATTCAAAGATTTATCGTCATGGCACAACTACGGTGTAGTTATGCATGAATTAAAAACTAAGGTCACTTCAACAATGCAATTACAAGACATACATTTTAATACAAATGTAAAATAGTGCAAGTCTTATGGCCCGTGGGATGAAACCTGAGTCTGATGGTCTTTGCTGCGGTACCGCCTGCCAGAAGGCAGCAGAGAGACAAGTTTGTTGCTGGGGTGATGGGGGTCTTTGATAATCCAAGGAACCTTAAACTCTATTTGTTCTAAACTACTGTAACGGCCCGTTCACACAGCAGCTTTAAAAAATCTTGAAACTCTTGGAGCTGGGCGTGTCTGAAAGCTTGGGGATTTTTTGCGAGCAACTCGACCAACAACCACCCACATGAATCTCCCGCCCCCGACATACAAAGCGATAGCAATGTCAAAACGAAGTAAACTGGATATAAAATCCCCAAACAGGCGAAAACCTACCAGTTTCACCCACTGTCTCTGCCACCTCCCTCCGTGCCTGGTTCCTCCGGTTTGTATCCCGGAGCAACTGGCGACTGGTCATAAAGAACCGGGTGATTTTCTACCGCAATAACTAATTTCTCCTCCATTTTCAGGAATATAGAAAATGAACTACGGTCTGGCTCTCCCAGCTTGCACGCGGTTTGATTGGCTAGCGCTTGTACTGTCAGATTTGCATAAACAGGATTTGATTGGCTGACGCTTCCACTTCAGCTTCAAAAGTTGAACATTGCTCAACTTTTGAATCCTGAAAATCTTGGAAATCCTGGAAATCTTCGCTTTGCTTCCCCACAATGCAATTCGGCGAAAAGCGAGGCAAAGTGACGTCACCCCATTCAAAGTCAGATTTCAGAGAAGCAGAGAAGGGCAGAGAAGGGCAGAGAAGCGTTGGAAGCGTTGGAAGATATTTTTAACGCTGCTGTGTGGACGGGCCGTCAGACGTTGTGGTGCAACCTAGTAGACTCCATGTAAGAAGGCAAAAGCCTATTTGAAGGGCTCATTGTAAGCAGTCATGAAAATGAATAATAAAACTAATGATGTTCTATTTCAAAGTCCTACACATTGCTGCATTAGCCCTTTAACTGGAACGCTGCCTGTTGTCTGAGAACTAGTAGGTCAGCTTGCATAGAAGTCTTAACAGGCTTTAGATCAATGCAATGGTTACATGGTTGAGTTGTTAGGTTTCTGCTGGTGTGGTTTCATATAAATGTCTTAATAATTTAATTCAATTAAAAGATACATATTCAAATAAATATGAATAAACACAATTCATACACACAGTGAAGTCTATGAAGGGGTGAATGAGTTTTCTGACAGGGATATTGGGGCACGTAAGACAAAAAGGTTGGGAACCACTTTCCCTTAGCTACTATTAAATAACTCGTAATAATAACTACAAATCATCCATCCATGGTGCCTCCAAAGCCTACTATCAGACTATAAATGTCAGGAGAGATTTCATCCTACTGTCATTCTTACTCAAGCTAGTATGTTTTATCTTTCTGGATCCAAACCACACCCTTCTCCTTGTTCTTGTTTGAATTCTAACCATGTCTTATTTTCCCCCAGTTCCCAGTGACACCCTGCTGCCAAAGCAGGGAGATGGTTTCCCATCATGTGTGAGAGCCGCTGCAGCCTCTGTTTATCCAATCTGGGTGTTGAGCCCCTCCTGCAGTTTCCTCCCATCTTGGGATAGACGTGTAATGGGAATCTTGTTTCTACCGTGCTCTCTCTAATGCGTTTTCCAGGACGGTCACAACAATCCAACACTAATGGAGATGTGAATCTTCCAAAATATGTTTTAATGAACTGATTGTTTTATAAATGATCTATTGACATACATCATTCTGTTGCTCTGAGGAGGCGGGGCTGTCGGAGCCAAATAAGTATTTCCTGTTGAGGTATTTGGTAGCAATATGAGACGACCTCTCCTGTCTGACAGCCATGTCTCTCTGAGCAGTCCTTCTGTACTGCTCCAGATCCAGCCAGAATGTCAGATGGATACTGTGTGAAAACACAAACGTGCACAGCAATCATGTTATTGTTGTAAACTACGGCCCAATTCCAAAACGTCCCCTACATCCTCCTCCTACACACACTCCATTGGTGTTATCGCGTGGAGGTTCCGCCACATTAAGTGCCGTTCCAGATCAATAAGTGGGGAGTGGGAGTGGGCTATCGAGCCCTCCAACAGCGAGTCTGTCTCGCCTGACTTCAACATCACTACCTGACCATGTGCAGCCCTGTTTGTGTCCTTCACGATGCACGCTGTGTACAAACGTTTTCAAAAACATTTACTAGTAAACTGGGCAAAATAAGAGACATTTAATTTGTCATGTTGATACCCGTGTCTAGACAGAAAAACTGTCAACGTGTGCATTTGATTTTAACGTTTGTATATTTACAGACAGTAGTAATCACAAACTTTATAAACATCAGATTGAAAACTGAAAGAGTTACAAAAAAGAAACTCCACCCAGGTTTATTTAAGTCTTATTATATTTGTTGTTGTCCTAAATCTGCTGATTTAAAACTGTTGTCGAAAGTTCCTGTTTCTGTCAGATACCTCATTCACACCAACGGTGTTTCAGGGCCGGTTCGGAGCTGGAGCTTGAAAAGCACCAGGTTTTCTTGTTCACAACGCAGTGGAGCAGCCTCTTAGCTCCGGAATCCGGTTCGTTTCAAGCACCAAAAAATTGTCCGGCCAGACCAAAAGCACCGCATACGTCACGCTTACGTCGAGGCGGGGGCAGGGGCGGGATCAACTCCTGAACAACAACAAAAAGCCGGCGTTTTATCCAGTTTGTACACAACGATGGAGAAACTTAACAAGCAGCAGTGGTCCACTGAAGAGACCAGCTACCTACTGGGAATCTGGTCTTCCGAAGAGGTACAGAGGAAGCTGGAGCATAATCGTCCATTGTTGTTGTTGTCGGTGTCAGCTGTGAGGGGTTTCCGCGCGCTTTGGCTTTATGAAGCAGGCACGCAAACGGTTACGTCATGACGCAAACGATGACGCAGCACCAGTCGGACTCTGGGCTCTGGGCAGTGTGAAAAGAGCCGGAGCTAAACCGAAGAACCGGTTCTGAACCTGAAAAGTTCTAGCACGGAGCTTGAACCAGAGTTGCGTTGGTGTGAATGAGGTATGAGTGAGGGGGGTTCTTTCCAAAGCTTGCTGCTTTACCCCTGTAACGACTAGCAAAGGTTCGGTACACGGTAGTTGAATCAGAAGGCAACCAAAACAGACGAGGATTAGGCAGGAACAGGGTCTGGACACGAAGCTGGGTCAGGTACACGTGGAAACTAAAAACCTGGGGAAAATACTGCTAGAACGCTTGAAAGAACAAAGACGAACTGGCAGTGAGGGGAATGTGGACAAGGGCGAGGGATTATAATGGGGCACAGGTGAGAGACTAATTAGGGATGGTTACGCAGGTCGGGCTAAATCAAGGTCAGGAAGTGCTGACACTGAAATGAGAGGTGAGAAACAAAATAAAACAGGAATATCAGAATGATAACAAAACATTAACCTGCTGGCTAAGACCTTACAACCGCCCCCCAACTGAAAGAAGGGGAGCCTCGTTCAGCTGTGAGTGAGACTCCAAACGTTGACGGAGTGTGTATGGGTCGGTTTGGAATCCGGCCTACATTTCACTGTATACACATCCTTTAAACAATTTACCTTCTGTGCATTTCTATACTGCCTTCATTTCCTTTTAGTGTGAACATTGTGAATGTTAGTGTAATGATTAATATATTTTGTGTTTGGCATTTAGGTACATTTGAGAAAGGACAATTGCTTCACATACTAACTCTTCATACTACTCACCTAGCATCGTGATTCAGTAGGAAGGACATAAAGTGTCCTATCTCATGGTGGTGACGGAGTAAGGAACCCAGAAGGTAGCCTTTAAGATTTGGAGACACTCTGGACCAAGAATTAGGCGCATGGGTGCCCTTTGTGAAGGGAGCTGAAGAGTTAATAGGAGAAGGAAATAATATGGACTGGGACTGCTCCACCTGTAGAGGATACACAGCAAATAAAATAGGGTGTGGTTTTACTGAAGGCACCACAGCATGCCCTCATTGTAAATGGCCTGTTCAGGCCAAGTCATGCAGTCTTTCACCAGGGGATAACTAACATTGTTATTAAGCAATACACTTTAGTGTTCACATTGGGAAATTAGATGTTTTATGCTCACAGGTGTGGGTTTATGGCTTTTATCCATAGGTCCAATAATAAATAGAACTGTGGATGCTGGCTGACCTGTTTCAGGCGGAACTCTGACTCTTCGTACAGACTCTGCAGGTCCCTGTACTCCTGACTGTCCACTCGACGCACCTCGTCCTGCATTAACACCTGGAAACTCACACACACATGGTCATACACACATACGTACACAGCAATGGCATCACCTGATGTCCTTTATCAGTATTCAAGTGTTATGAAAACCAATTTGTAAGGGAAACTTCTGAAGCAATGGAGAGTCAGGACTCAGAGAGACACGAGGAGAGTTGGAGCTTTGATGTCAAACACTGATGGTTTATTTGGAGTTACGGCCGGAGAGTTGACAAGACAGGTGGTGTGTCACGAGTTGACACAGCAGTTGCCAAACCAATTCTGAAGAACTCTTTCTGCAGCTCGAGGTTTTAACGGAGTGTAATAATCAACATTCTTCATCAGTGAGACTAAACAAATATGGACCCTGAATCTAACTAGAGCTCTCGTCCATAGAAAAGAATGCGTGCCAGGGAACCTACGTCCCTGAACAGTGAATTACTTCATGGCTGCTTTTGCTCTGTCATAGACTGGCAACAACAATGCGCCCAAGCTGCCCCTCCTTAAAAGAGATAGCAGCAATACCCAAGGCCGTAAAACTATGCCATGGGAAAGGAGACAGTGAGAGGAGAAAATTATGAACTGTGTCAAAGGTTGAATACCTAGGCAAATTATTTCCCTAACACAAATGATTAAAAACTCTAATCAATTTGATATTTACGGTGTTCATAGATGCCGATGTCAGATGTGTCGATTGAAATACGATTTTTCTGTAGACTTCCTTAAGGAATAGTCTAGTTGGAAGCTCATATAGTGAGCCCGGAAATAGAAATGTGCTGTATAGCAGTACTGCCGGATGCTAACTTGCATAAGTTTGGCAATTTGCACGATTAGCACAAGTTGTGTTAATTTAAATTGGCATTGTAGCCTATGTAAACAATAGTTTAAAAATGGCTTGGCTGATTTGGACAATATTTGAGTGGTTTTGGGGTTATTGAGTATGCTGAATCCATTTCTGACTTGTTCAGGATTAAAAATGGCAGTTTTAACCAGAAAGTGGCAATATGCGTACTCTCTTGGGCATATTTTGACTACCATGAGTAGTGTTGCAACAATATGGATATAGAGCACAAGATGAACATTATTATCTCTACTGTGGACAATTTTTGTTTCAAATAAATAGGCAATCTGTCCAAGCCCCTACATCTTCAAATTCTAGCCAAAATGAATCAAAGTCAGCCAACAGAGAGTACAAATATGGCCACTTTCTGGTCACTAAGCTAGCAACTAGACTAGAAGCCCAATTCTGCAGATGAAAGGGAAGTGCATTACACTGTGGATGTACTGCAACTACCTTCTGAAAAGACTCTTTGTCCCTGCTGAGCAGCAGCGTCCATGGCTCCAGCAGAATGTTTAGTGTGTGTTCCTCAACCCTGTCAAACACTTCCTCAAAAGCAGGCATGAGCTGGTCATACACCACTGTTCTGATCTCCTCATCAACACCAATACTCATCCTGGCAGAGCTGAAGAGATAGGTGGAGTAAAGGAGCTGAGGAGAGGAGAGGTCATAAAAGTGTAATCACTTCCTCTCCGTGTTTCATCACCATAGTTCTGTGCTCTCCTACACAATATTCACTATCTCTCTAGTAAAGAGATTGGATACAGCTGTACCCAATCTCTTTTATTTTCTTGCAACTTGAATGCAACTTTATTTTATTTCCATGCAAAAAAAGAGTTTCACAAATGCAGCTATTTTTTATTTCTTGAAATTAGTTGGTTGTTGTACAATTGGCATCGACAGCAAAGTATAATCTAATTAATAAATGTAAGGAAAGGTAATGACATCATGAGCGAATAGATGTATCAAATAGTGTATTGCAATTCTTTGGCAAAAGGACAACCAAGCTATCCTATGAGGAATGTCTTTAGTTGTAAGCCCAGTAGCGATCTGTTCATCTGTCATACTGATCATTACAGTCAATAACTTTGTTGTTATTAGCATCTGGTTAGCTAGCTATGCTAACGAATATAATAAGCTTTTTCTCCAACCAGTGAGGTCCAACTCAACTATTATACTACAATACACACTGTATATGGATTTGTGCTTAATAGACAAAAGAATATTCCTTCTCCTCTTACAATAGTTTGTGATACTTCTGTATACTACTTCCACACATCTCATTTACATATCACACACAGCTGCAAACACTCACAGGCAGATTAATGAGCAGACAGAAACAGCAGCCGTAACAACTTATGATTCCAAATAGCAGAGTTGGTGACAGTTTTAAAGAACTGACATTAGTTTAAGATCCATCCCACTACCCTAACATATATGTAATGTACATGCTGTGTTTAAATCAGACAGTAGTTAACAACTTAGTACTTTGTTGGTAGTTGTGAGCAGAACAACGTGTGTGTATGGTGTTTGTGTGTGCTGACCTGTGCTTCCCTCTGCACTCTGTAATAGTCCAGTCCGTCCTGATAGAACAGCTCATGGTAGAGCTGCAGGTCAGTCCAAAAGTAAACCGCATTCTCCCACAGCTGAGACAAAAACAGAACCTCTGACTGTCATCATGGCAGTGGCGGTTCTATGGGGTGGCACGGGTGGCAGCTGCCACCTCAGAAAAATGCCTTGCCACCCTAGATGCCACCCTAAATGTAGGCAATTAATTTATTAATACATTTTTTTTTAAATGTTGATTATAAATGTTGTTGACATTTCTCCATAGTTGGTGTAAAACGTTTTACTCAACAGTTTAGAATGAACTCCCCCGCTTTGTTTTGAAAGAAAAGTTGTGGTTCATCAGACATTTATGAGAGAAAATCTCTAATGTCCGAGTGCAAGTGAATGCAGCACAAGACGCAAGCCTTGTAACCCCTCCCCCGGCCCGGGCGCGAGCGTGGAAATATGATTGGCGGCGATTTCATTTGAACGGGACGGCGCAAAACGAGAAGCATTCGGACCCAAGCAGGCGGAAAGAATTAGGTATTTGCGGTCTACAATGACAGAGAAGAGACTGTCAAGTTTGTCTGTACTCAGCATTGAATCAAAACGCACTAAAGCTGTTGATCTTAATACGTTTGTGAGGCGTTTTGCAACATGGTAATCGCCGCATTCAGCTGTAATAGGCATGCCAACTTGATGCTCTGCTCACGGATGAGGGGATGGGGATGGGGGTCTGGCCCCCAAAAACAGTTTTAAATCCTGAGAAAGTCAAATAAGACTGCGTGTAAAACTACACTGCCCAGCCAAAAAGACTACCACTTTCATTTAACTAGGCCAGTAGGTACAGTACATACAACAATAGGGAGCCCTGGATCAAGGACGGACAAAACAAGGACACCACGCATGATTATTTTCCAATTACAGTATATTTATTTAAAGAGAGTAACTAAATTGTGATATCAGTTTAATCAGTAATGTGTGTGTAGTGTATGGGTGTGTGATGTGTCAGCAGGGCCGGACTGGGACCATAGGTCAGGCCGGGATTTATACAGCCAGCCAGGCCACTACCAGTTTTTTTGGGGGGCGTTTTGCTGGATGTATCGTCAATATCTACAACGTTGCATACTCAGTTGCAATTTCCCTTGTGCTGGACCCTGAATCTTGACTTGTCTTGTCAACCTCCTCAGCATTTGCTGGTACTGAATAAGAACCAGCATTGGGATGGATTAAACTGTAATCAATAACTATAATAACTTATTGAGAGAACATGAACATAGCTTGCTTATACTGTTGTCATTATATTTCCTTTGGTTTTGTTCAGTGTCAGTCATAGCCTACTGAAAAAGTTTCCTTTCTACATGCCAGTTCTGTCCACTGAGCTCTGCCTGCATCTCTCCCTCCGGGTCATCGCTATCAGCATCATCTGATAGTGGAACTGAATAAGGAGAAAATGTAATCATTACATTAAGAACTATTTATGAAATAACATTATTCAAGAACATATATTATGCAACACTTATTTGATCACTAAGTTGACCCTGTATTTGCATGGCCTAATGATTGTCTCCCCTTTAAACATAACCATCTCAAGTTATTCACTCACAGTATGAGGGGTTTTTAGCCCCACAGTTAGTTGCAGTCTAACGGTTATATTACATATATTTGCCTTGAGTAACATTAAGGACATGTTTGGGTTTTGTGTAGCCTTATAGTCTCCATTGGACTGAGAAACTGTTTTGTTGACAGTCGATGTGCACATCAGGCTACAATATAGAAAGAAAAGTGGCTCATAATAGTGGCACTGACACTAGAAAAGTGGATCACATCACTCCGGTTCTGAGATCATTACACTGGCTTCCAGTCTGCCAAAGAATTTATTTTAAAATACTACTGCTAGTTTTTAAATCACTAAATGGCTTAGGACCGAGGTATATAGACGACCTACTCCATCAATATGAATCATCCAGGAGTCTCAGGTCTTCTGGGTCGGGTCTGCTCTCTGTTCCGAGAATAACCACTAAACATGGAAAAGTAGCTTTTAGTAATTATGCCCCAACAATTTGGAACCAACTGCCTAAATCATGCACGTCCGCCGAAACATTTCCTGTTTTTAAAAACGCACCTATTTGCCGCTGCTTTTAATTGAGCTGCCCATACTCACACTACAGTAGCCTATGCCTTTTTTAGTCATTTATTCTGTACCTGCTGTGTTTATTTATTTATTCATGTACAACCTCATATTTATTTTGTACAAGTAAAATACAAATATCATGTTATAAGCCAATTTGTAACCATTGCTATAGTACTACATAACATTTTATTTTTCTCCAAATATATTTATAATCTGTATACTTTTTTTTCATTAGGAAGTATCGATATACAGCTTATCGACAGTTTGTACGTTGGTGCTGGGGTGTACTCAGCCCAAAAATCAGAGTCCCGCTGCCTGCATGTGCTGTAACCGAGATACGGAAGACTTACCCTGAACCGGGAGGCCGCTATCAGGGATTTCAATGGCCAAATCTGTAATTTGACATAAGTCATGCAGCTGAACTGGTTAAAATGGTTTCGCATGATGTAAATAATTTACAAAGTACATCATTTACAATATTATTTTTCCAAAGAAACATGTAAATATAACAACATTTTCCAAATCACAAGTTTGTAAGATTGTATTAATTTACTGTTTGATAAATAAAAAAGGGTTCTTTTGTTAATTTTTCACTTGTAACATTTGATCTTTATTGCAGTGTACATTAGTCTATTTTGGTATATGTGCGAGCCCACAAATAATTAAAAGTGGTAAAAATAATAAAGATATTCAGACGTAATTCATTTTTGGCCTTACTTATTTCACTTCAACTTTTATATATTTCAGTCACTAAGCAAGTTCACTGTACTCTGGTGACATTTAGCTCAAGCTGGCATAACACCTGTAGTAACTTAATTCTGACCCGAGTTTTGTTCACAATCTTCCAGCACCCATGATCAATGTTTATAGCAATCAGGAAACATTCACAGCTCACAACTACACATCGCTTCCCCATCATGAATTGTTAGATAAAAAAAGTTTAGCGAGGTCCGGTTACACATATGTTGAGCGAAAATAGCGGAAGGATACAAAACAAACAATCCAGACGAGGCTGGTTTTTGCCACGTGTGACGTCACACAGCTGGGTTAATGGCTGGCAAGCTTTTTGCTACCGGAGCGGAATAACACGGGAAAGTGGCACACATTTCATGTTATTTGGGGGGTATTTATGGAAAGAATCATTGATGTTGATATGTCAAATGAAACAGTGGAAAGTGATGAAGCGATTTATTAACACAGAACAACGTTTATTTTGGACATTTCATGGACTTTAACATCAGTTGGCCACAGCAAATGATGGTGAGAAGCTAAACTATCTATTAATTATGTCAATGACAGGGAGTGTGATTGTTGAAATAGGGTGTTAGCAGTCTTGCTGGTGTTCAAAGAAGAATGACAACACTGTAGATCACCAACACTATGGTTTATTTTTTATTCACAGGCAAGTCAACGTTGTCGCAGTAAAAGTCCCAAGATAGCTCCTGGTGCAATAAAATGTTCCCTTGCAGTGTTTTACTATTATGTCTGATGTTTCTCTATTAATATTGCTGCTGCATTAATGTGTATGTTGCATCATGTTACAGCTGTAGATGTGTTTCCGAGCCGCTCCGATTACAACCAGAGTTACAACGAGAACGTGACGTCATATTTACACTAGACGGATCCTTTCTAGCCATAACCCTAAAATAGGGCTTTCTAAGCTACGCCGCCACCACGTGAGCGCGTACTTTGAGTGCACCTATGATACGTCGCCGTGACGTCTGACGTCTGACATCGTCGTGACGTCTGACATCGTCGTGACGTCGCCTGTATTCTACGTCAACCCATTCAAAATTGATGGAGGCGTTGGCGTACGTTGACACGTCAGTGCTCCGCTCAGTTAGCTTAGTTATCTGTTCTTTGGCACAAGTCACACCTCTTAGAGGGTGCAGTTCTGACGGAGAGCACCAGAACGTCGCTCCGGCACTTCCAAGCAGTACCCATAAGGAGCCGTACACATAGCGCAGTTTTTGCGTGGCTGTGTCTTTAGTTGTAAGCCCACTGGCGATCTGTTCTTCTGTCATACTGATCATTACAATCAATAACTTTGTTGTTATTAGCATCTGGTTAGCTAGCTATGCTAACGAATATAAGAAGCTTTTTCTACAACCAGTGAGGTAAAGGCAAATATTTATATGATCATTATAGTTATAAACAGTGCTTGAATTGGGCCGGTACTCACCGGTACGCAGTACCGGGACTTCTGATTTTTACCCATGTGGTACCGGCACTTCTTACTGAGTACCGGCAAGGTGCCGGTACTCAGTAAAATGCCGGTACTCAGCCGCCGGCAATATACGTATATATTGTAAACGCAACGCAGCGCAAATGTGGGTCTGACTCTGCCTCACAGAGGGTGACTGGCTGTCTACATGACGTGGCCTGCCGACATTGCCACTTTCATACAGATCATACTAATGCCCTCCATTGGTCTCTGTGTGTCATTCAAGCTCGGGAGGGTGTGTGTTGGTGTATGTGTGGCGCGAGCGAGCGAGAAAGCGCGCGCACCGGTTACGTGTATTGTTGTTAGCATCTGGTGCTAGCTAGCTGCGCTAACGGATATACGGAGCTGTTTCAACAACAAGGTGGAGGGAGAGTCCTTTGCTGTCAGACTGAGAGGCTGATAACTACAGGTCTGGTGAGGTAAATTACTCTCTGAGTCTTTAGATAGTTAACTTAGTTTAAGTTATCTCAGTGGGTCTCAAACGGTTCGGTCACCATTTATGTAAACACATATTTCCATTTGAGGGGGTAGTGATTAGTAAAATATGCATGAATAATACAAACAAAATGTTAACTAGGTGAAAAAAGGTAAGATAAACTTGTTGAGAGCTAAAACTAGTCTTTGCTGTTGCCTCAAAGAGGAGCAGGGGGGAGAGGAGGGAGACCGGAGAGGCCGATTCAGGAGCCCAGACAAACTCACAACTATAAATGAACCAAAAACAAATAAATAAACAAGTTTCAATGTTTTTTCATATTGGATATTGTATGTTATTGGTTATGGCCATGTACTTATGATTTTATGATTATTTAAATGTATACATTTTTGTTTCATATGGGTGTAGTCTCTTTATTTCCCCCTCAAAATGCACCAGATTGATGCATTTAAGTCCAACATTTAAAAAAAAATCTTACCGGGGGAGCATGCCCCCGGACCCCCCTATAGGATTTGAGGCCCGGCCCCACTGTTCCCAAATAGATTTGCAATTTTTTTTAAATAGTAACCCATCTCCATATGTTTCTTTTTGGGTAGTAGATTTAAACTAGAGGGCTATCACTTTGTGCAGCAACGCTATTGACAAATAAATCCAGCAAAATGGCACAAAAAACTGGTAGTGGCCTCAGGGACGAGGAGTCATTTAACCAGCCAGTAGGAGTCAAGCTTTACTTTCTTTTATATCCATAAAGAAAAAGTAAATCTGTTTACAGTTGTTTCATTATGTATGTTGAGAGGTATGCATATATCTCTTCATTTTGCTCTCAAAGTGCACCAGATTGATGCATCTAACTTCAATATTTTAAAAAAATGTTCCCGGTGGGAGCATGCCCCCGGACCCCCCTAGACTAGAGGGTGTCAGGTCCACTCCCCACTTATAAAAATAGCACTTTACCACTGCACCCCCTCTAATCTCAGATGCACCCTGAGTCATTTTGTTTAAGTACAGTGAGCCTTTCTAAAATATACAGTAAAGAGACAAACCCACCAGCATTATAGGATATACTATGACTTTGTGCCAAATACTTGTTGCTGATTTAGAGTACTGGCACCTTTTTTATTCCAATTCAAGCACTGGTTATAAAAAAATAAGAGAATAAAGTAAACGGGTATAAAATACTATATGACAGTAAAAAAAAGTTGTTATTAATAAACAAGAATACAGTTTGAAAGGGGAGTGATTTGTAAAATATCCATAAAGAAAAAGTAAATCTGCTTACAGTTCTGTTTCATATGGGTGTTGAAAGATGTATCCATAGCTCTCCTAATGTTCCTCTCAAAGTGCACCAGACTGATGCTTTTAACTTCAACATTTAAAAAAAAATCTTCCTGGGGGAGCATGCCCCCGGATCCCCCCCCCCAACTTAAATCATGTCCACATGGATAGGAAACTAAATACATTTGCACACATCTTGTGTCCATATATTTCTGTTTTGGTGGTCATGCCACAACCTTGCACGTGAATGCATGCATGAGTCATGGTAAGATATCTGGATTAAGAGGTTGCTTTTTCTTTGCACAGCATGAAAGAAAGGCCAAATGAATGGGCTGTGATTGTAGTACTGCTTTAGATGTTAATGTACGATAACAGTTTAATTTCAACATGCAATTAAGACTATATGTCTGGACATGTGATCCAAATGGCAAACTAACCAGTAGCTGCTATGGTACCTGGTTTCCAGATTGTTCACAGAAGTTTGTGAAGTGTAAGCCGGCACACGAGTCAGCACTTAAAGCCTGGATCATCTTTTCCATTATTCTGCTGTCCAGTAACTGACTTCTGCCAGAATATAACTGACGAAATACAAACAAAGAAGAGACATCTTTTAATAAAATACATTTATCTAAAATAGAAGAAAATGATGGATGCAAAGATGTTTTCCTTTTTGCTTCAACAGACAATGCAACGATTCATCATGTAGTCTCTACAGTGTGCATAAATAGTAAACAAATCCCATTATAGCTTCCCAGGCCCAAGTTTAACATCTCAAATGTATATACAATAAATATATATATATATATATATATACAGTTGCAAGAAAAAGTATGTGAACCCTTTGGAATTACCTGGATCTCTGCATAAGTTGTTCATAAAATGTGTTCTGACCTGCACGTTTGAAGTTTGCAAAAGAGCACCTGGATGTTCCACAGCACTACTGGCAAAATATTCTGTGGACAGATTAAACCAAATTTGAGTTGTTTGGAAGGAATACACAACGCTATGTGTGGAGAAAAAAAGGCACAGCACACCAACATCAAAACCTCATCCAAACTGTGAAGTATGGTGGAGGGAGCATCATGGTTTGGGGCTGCTTTGCTGCCTCAGGGCCTGGACAGATTGCCATCATCGACGGAAAAATGAATTCTCAAGTTTATCAAGACATTTTGCTGGAGAACTTAAGGCCATCTGTCCACCAATTGAAGCTCAACAGAAGATGGGTGATGCAACAGAACAACGACCCAAAGCACAGAAGTAAATCAACAACAGAATGGCTTCAACAGAAGAAAATACGCCTTCTGGAGTGGCCCAGTCAGAGTCCTGACCTCAACCCAATTGAGATGCTGTGGCATGACCTCAAGAGAGCGATTCACACCAGACAACCCAAGAATATTGCTGAACTGAAACAGTTTTGTAAAGAGGAATGGTCCAAAATTCCTCCTGACCGTTGTGCAGGTCTGATATGCAACTATAGGAAACGTTTGGTTGAGGTTATTGCTGCCAAAGGAGGGTCAACCAGTTATTAAGTCCAAGGGTTCACATACTTTTTCCACCCTGCACTGTGAATGTTTACATGGTGTGTTCAATAAAAACATAAAAACATGTAATTGTTTGTGTGGTTTTAGCTTAAGCAGACTGTGTTTGTCTATTGTTGTGAATTAGATGAAGATCAGAACACATTTTATGACCAATTTATGCAGAAATCCAGGTAGTTCCAAAGGGTTCACATACTTTTTCTTGCATCTGTATATATACACTGTATACATCAACGTACAATTATGTACAACAGAGAATGCCGCAAATCCTCAAATGATGTTTTTTTTTACTAAATGACTGTGTTCATATTCTTCATTTATCCTGATTTTAGCCTCACTTAGAACAATAGCAACAAATATGCCTTAGAGTAAGTGACAGCAGCATCCCACCTGCTGAGAGAACCTACAGTGAGAGCTGCAATGCTGCTCATCTCTGATCATCTCCCCCCCTCAAATCCTGATGCTCCTACCTGAGTATGGGGGGAGGGGGTCTTGGTGGTGGAACCATGATGCGGCTGTGTGTCTGACAGAGGGCTAACACCGCAGGCTGTCCACAGCTCCAGGGGATGGGGGTCTTCATATTCTGCCCGGGCACAGTGAGACGTCCAGAACCGAGGGACCCTGTGGGGAGAAGGAGGTGAAAATGAACAAGAACATTTACAGAAATACTTATTTATGAAGGTGTACTGAATCTACAAAACTGCACTGGAGCTGAAGACACCTACCGCTCAACCTACAGTTAGTAAAAACACGTGGCTTCTATTCTGTTAAGCAAAAACGCACCATATTCACGTAACACATCCTGAAGGGTGAATTATTGTCATTTACTGTGACGTAAAAAAAAACAGATTTACAATAACCAGCATTCAGCCCAAACACTGACTAACCCACAGAGCTCTCCAAATTCACACTTTATTTTAGTAACCGTATTAACACTGTGATAAACCCAGAAACATCCTTCTCAACCTGCCATAGGCCTCTCCTCTCATCTACAAAAAAAACAGTATATGTCAGAATGTGGACTGGTGATGATCAACACAATATTACTCCTACCACAAAACCTGTATCGACTACTTTCTCATCAGCAGCTCACGCACACATGGAGCCACAGTTTTACAATTTCAGACCACACTCAGATCACTATCAAATAAATAACCGAAAATGTAATCACACCCACCACCCAGATGACACTTAAACATATTACTCCTGAAAGACCCAGTTTATTTAAAAAAAGAATGACCATCCTTGCTAGAAACCAACAACTCCCCTGACACAGGATCAGGAGGTAAGGAGACTGGTCACCCTATCCTCTCAAACGCCTACAGAAACAATAAGTACATAATTACTCAAAACCAAACATGAACTATCTTCTAAATTAAAAACCTGAATAAAACCTTCTCAGACTCCATCGAAAACATTTTGAATTTGAAACAAATATGGCAACTTTCTGGCTAATCAATTAAAAATAACAAACTCAAAGATCTAACATCACATAGAAGACTGCTCTGGGAAATGAGACCACACTGCAATAAATGAAACATTCAGAAACGTTGACTCTATAGTTTGAACTATAGTACACAAACTGCACTACACCTGCCCACGCTGATGCTTTCCTGAGGACAGTCTCCTACAAAGCAGACCAACCCCTCACCGTAGATGAACTCAGTAAAGCACTGCTTATGCCCAATAACAAGTCCCCAGGGTTACATGGATGCCCAGTCAAATGCTATAAACATTTCTGGTCATTACTTCTTTTCCCTATATTCTTTTTATTGTTATTATAGACTTTCCATAGCCCAACATGTCCCCATCATATGAAAACCAATCACACTTATCCCAAAACCCAATAAAGACCCTATACACTGCTCCCGCTCTATATCATTAATAAATACAGACGCTCAAATCGGACTGGAATCTGTTATCCCATCACTTGAATCAGACAGGCTTCATTAGGGAGACAGCCCTCAGAAAATATGCAAAGTATACACACAACAAATCTATAAAAAACAAAACCTGACAGAAATGAATCGCCTTCTGGCCATCAATGTGTCACTTGATGCAGAAAAGGTGTTGGATAGGTTATGGTGGCCCTTTCTCTTCACCTCCTTAAACCACTTTGGCTTTGGCCCTTACTTCCTCAACTGGATTAAGACATATAACGTTTCAGCATCTGGAACCACCAATGGAAACATATCTAGACCGTTCATCCTAAACAGAGGCACTAGGAAAGGATGCCCATTACTCTCTGCCACTCGCTTCAGCCATAAGACAACATGACAGCATTTCAGGCATTAAAACAATTCACTCCACCATAACATTTATTTTATACAACAAAAGCATCAACATCCTTCCCGTCAGTCCACAATCTGATTAACAGTTTTGGCAAGGTTTCTGGCTCCTCCATTTATTGGTCTAAATCTGAGATTCTGCCTCTTAGCCATTTGAACTGTGATACCGAGGTTGGGGGTCTTCCCTACACCCACACAACTAAATCCATAAATACCTTGGAATCAATGTATCAAATGTATTTAAAAAAATTGTGGGGTTTTTTGTTGGTGGAGATTTATATGCTTTACTCAGGTAAAAGTACTATGTAAGTAAAACACCTGAAAAAGAAATGTTAAGTACTCTAAAGGGAAGTTTTATACAATTATTAAATGATTATAACATATACAGATAAAAGCAGTGTTGTTGTTGTAGTTGGTGGAGGTAGAACTTGGGAGGATTTTACTTCACTATAATTATTTTCATTATGGAATAATTTACTGATTTTGCTATTCGTTAAAAGCCGCCCTCGACGGGGGCTTTTTTTTTTCACGACACTTTGTCTCAGGGCATCTTAATATTTAAGAACCTATTAATGTGTTATACCAGATTAAAGGGGAGAATCTCAGCTAAATGACGATACAAACCATTTTTACCAAAACAAAACACAAGTCTCTTAAGAAACATCTAAATGACCCCTGAGCCTTGGCACAGAACTCAAGATAAAAGATACCCTTATTACTTATCGTAGCTGCACATACAATATATCCGATTAAAGGCGAGGTTCCACAGATTATTTAAGTATATATATGATCACTGAGTGATCCGAACTCGCGACAGGGGAAGCAAACACAGACATCACAACACGTACCTTTACGGAGCTTTTACGGGAGATCGTCTCACCGTAAGGCAAGGCAAGGCAAGTTTATTTATATAGCACCTTTCAACACAAGGCAATTCAAGCTGCTTTACACAAATGAAAGACATTCAGACAAAGGCCTTTAAAAACAGTCATTCAAAAGAAAAGATAATAAAAGAAACATTAAAAGAAAAAATACATGAATAAAAAGTACATGAATAAAAAGTTACAGTGCAGTTTAAGATATGAATAGTTCCCACAGAAGTTCCACTTTACTGATGAACACAACGGCTCAGTTTCAATTAAAAGCAGCGGAAAAAAAGAAAAGTCTTTAGTCTGGATTTAAAAGTAGTCAGAGTTGCAGCGGACCTGCAGGTTTCTGGGAGTTTGTTCCAGATATTTGGAGCATAATAACTGAACGCTGCTTCTCCATGTTTAGTTCTGACTCAGGGGACAGAAAGCTGACCCGTCCCTGAAGACCTGAAAGATCTGGATGGTTCTTAATTTAGCAGGAGGTCAGAAATGTATTTTGGGCCTAAACCATTCAAATCTTTATAAACCAGCAGCAGTATTTTGACATCTATTCTTTGACACACAGGAAGCCAGTGTAAAGACTTCAGAACAGGAGTGATGTGATCCACTTTCTTAGTGTTAGTGAGGACTCGAGCAGCAGCGTTCTGAATCAGCTGCAGCTTTCTAATAGATTTTTTAGTGAGACCTGTAAAGACACCATTGCAGTAGTCCAGTCTACTGAAGATAAAAGCATGGACAAGTTTTTCCAAATCCTGCTGTGACATTAGTCTTTTAATCCTAAATATATTCTTTAGGTGATAGTAAGCTGATTTAGTAACTGTTTTAATGTGACTGTTGAAACTCAGGTCAGAGTCCATGACTACACCTAGATTTCTGGCTTTATCTGTTGTTTTGAACATTGCAGACTGAAGCTCAGCTTTAACTTTTATATGTTCTGCCTTGGCTCCAAAAACCATTACCTCAGTTTTATCTTTGTTTAATTGGAGAAAGTTCTGACACATCCAGTCATTGATTTGTTCAATGCACTTACTCAGTGTTTGAATTGGAGCATAGTCTCCTGGTGAAATTGTTACGTAAATTTGTGTGTCATCCGCATAGCTATGCTAACTTATTTTGTTGTTTTTCATTATCTGAGCCAGTGGTAGCATGTTGATGTTAAAGAGAAGAGACCCCAAGATGGAGCCTTGAGGTACCCCACATGTCATATTTGTCAACTCAGATATGTATTTACCTATAGAAACAAAGTTGTTTCTGTCCTTTAAGTAGGATTCAAACCAATTTAGAACTGTTTCCGTAAGTCCCACCCAGTTTTCTAGTCGGTCTAGTAATATGTTGTGGTCAACAATTTCAAACGCAGCACTGAGATCTAACACTGAAGTTCTGCCACTGTCTGTGTTTAAGTGCATTGAAGACCTTTACAAGAGCAGTCTCAGTGCTGTGGTTTGGACGAAAGCCTCACTGGAACACATCCAAACAGTTATTTAAATGCAAGAAATTACTCAACTGTTGAAAGACTACTTTCTCAATGATTTTACCTAGAAATGGGAGGTTTGATATGGGCCTGTAATTGTTCATTACTGAAGCGTCTAGATTATGCTTTTTTAAGAGAAGTTTAATGATTGCAGTTTTCAGGGCCTGTGGAAAAATACCTGAGTGAAGAGACTTGTTTACTATATGAAGTAGATCTGAGGCCATGCAAGGAAAAACATTTTTGAAAAACCCTGTTGGAATAATATCAAGGCAGCAGGAGGAGGATTTCAGAAGTTGTATAATGTCCTCTAGGTTTTTATCATTAATCTGATGGAATTGTGTCATGGTGTTTCAATTGATTTTAAGTGGACACAGGGACAACACATTTGCTGTACCTGATACAGAGGCACTGACTGCTCGTCTGATTTTCTGAAGTTTGTCAGTGAAGAAGGAGGCAAATTCATTGCACGCCCTGGTGGATAGAAATTCAGGAGGCTACTGACACTGGGGGGTTAGTCTGTCGACAGTAGCGAACAAGGCACATGCGTTGTTTTAGTTTTTGGCAATGATATCAGAGAAGAAAGACTGTCGGGCAAATTTCAATTCCAAATTATAAAGGCCAAGTCTCTCTTTATAGATCTCTCAGTGCACCTGGAGATTTGTTTGTTTTTTGTCAGTCCATAGTTATCAAGAACACAAAACAGTTATTTAGCCCCTCTGTCCTGGGGGTTGTCAACATGGATGTTAAAATCATCAACAATGGCTAGACGGACAAAGTCAATACACACTATAGACAGCAGTTCAGTAAGGTCATCAAAAAAGCTTGCACAGTATTTGGGTGGTCTATAGATATTTAGGAACAGAGCTCGAGAGGAGCATTTCAGCTGAAGGGCCACATATTCAAAATAAGCAAAGTTCCCATAAGATGTCTTCCTGCATTGAATGGAATAATTGTACAAAATAGCAACTCCACCCCCTTTCTTATGCGTTCTTTCCTGACTCATAAAACTAAAGTTGGGAGGGGTTTATTCGATAAGAACAGCTGCACTGTTATTTTGTTCAATCCAAGTTTCCATCAAATCGAGATTGTCCTCAGTCATAAAATCATTGATTAAAAACGTTTTTCCAGCCAAAGACCTGACATTTAATAAAGCTAGTTTAAGTTTGTTGGTGTCAGATTTTGTAAGATTTTTTGTGACAAGCTGTGGCTGACATGGAATCACTTCTAAATTTGATAAACTCACACAAACTTTTGAGCGCTTCCTGTGTCTAAGCTGATTCACTGCTCTTAATCTATTACCTATCAACACAGATATCGGCAAAGCTACAGGCAGGCAGGGCACCGGCATGTCCTGGAAAGAGTTGAGAGTGCCATACGCCCTTGAGCCTGGACCCAGCATATATCAGTCAGTGTTTGCGTTTTTTACACACACATTCTTATCAGGCTTCGGAGACAGCAGTCTTGAAGGGGGGGAGGACGTTTTGGTCCGGATGATTGTGGTAGGCATGGTGATGGTGATGGGGTTGTTGGTGCGCATCCAGGGGGAGGAAGTGGTTGACGTAGGCACGGTGACTGAGATGGGGGAGGTGGTGCACGTCTCTGCTTCGGTGATTTTGATGGGCGTCATTGAGGAGCGGGGGTAAAGGACATGCTGCCAGCCCTGCACATTGCCTTAGTTTGGTCATTGAACTCCAGGAAGGAATCTGTGCCAACCCTCTGTATCTCCTTCATGTGTTCAGCGATCTCCAGGAGGGTGGGCGAGGGTGAAAGGGTGAACGGAGAGTATAGAGAGCTGTGGGATGAAGGAAGAGTATCTTCAGAGGTGATAGGGGGGGGTAAAGGGTGGTGGAGACTCCTCCATTTGTCTCCCATAATCAAGACATTCCTCAGGCGGGTGCAGTGATAGATTTTCAAGGTTTTCTGAGCGATGTGTTTTGACTCATCTTGTTGCTTGTCCTTGGCAGAGGGAACAGATTGATGACGCAGGCAGTTGAATATGTTAGAGATTACCTTAAAGAACTCATTATACCCTATTGTCCTACTAGGGCATTGCGTTCCAAGAATGCAGGGTTGTTGGTTGTTCCTAGAGTCTCTAAAAGTACAATGGGAGCCAGAGCCTTTTCTTATCAAGCTCCACTTTTGTGGAATCAGCTTCCAGTTTGTGTTCGGACGGCAGACACCCTATCCGTTTTTAAGAGTGCGCTTAAGACCTTCCTTTTTGATAAAGCTTATAGTTAGGGCTGATTAGATTCAGCCCCTAGTTTTGCTGATATAGGCTTAGACTGTCGGGGGACACCTTACTTCTTCCTTCTCTCTGTCTATACCTGTGTACTCTCATGTTCCGATTAACCCAGCTTCCCCAAATTTCTTTCTTTTTGGTGTCTATATACGCCGGGATGCGGAGTCATGGATGATCCTGCGGTCCTGTGTCATGGATTGCGAGTCCTGGATCTTGAGTCGTGGCTGTGGTCCTGGATCATAAGTCCTGGATGGATATACTCATGGATTCATCTTCCTATTATACACACATGCATTTCCAAACATTTGGACTACCTATGTTGCAAATGTATTATCTTTTCAATTTACACACGGCATCTATTGCACGTCTGTCCGTCCTGGGAGAGGGATCCCTCCTCTGTTGCTCTCACTGAGGTTTCTCCCATTTTTCCCTTTAAACTGTGGGTTTTCTCTGGAAGTTTTTCCTTGTACGATGTGAGGGTCTAAGGACAGAGGGTGTCATATTGTCATACTGATATTCTGTACAAACTGTGAAGTCCACTGAGACAAATGTAACATTTGTGATATTGGGCTATATAAATAAACATTGATTGATTGATTGATTGAGATAAACAATGTCATTTCTGACTTGTTCAGGCAAACTCCATTTACCTTAAAAAGATGTCTGCGGTCCCAGAAAAGTTAAAGTTGTCAATAAAATGGACAGAATAGTCAGTACAGACAGTTCAAAGCCAGGTGTTCAGTGCAAACAATCTGCTGAATCTCTCCACTCGTCTTCTGACTGGGACTGAGGGCCACTGATGAACACCTCTGCATTTAGAGAGCTCACAGTTTTCAACAGACATTTAAAGTATTTTTTCAGCACTTCTGACTGTTGTTTCACAACATCATTTGTTCCAATGTGCAGTACCACATTTTTTAAAGTCTGATGTTCAGCCCCAATATACAAGATCTTCTCAGAAGTCAGAGACCATATCCTTGGGAAAACAGAGTACTTTGGTGTTGTTCTTACTACACAGCAGAGGTGGGACCAAGTCATTGTTTTGCAAGTCCGAGTCAAGTCTCAAGTCTTTGCTCTCAAGTCTGAGTCAAGTCTCAAGTCTTTGTGCTCAAGTTCAAGTCAAGTCCAAGTCCTAAACTTTGACAAAACGAGTCTTAAACAAGTAATTATGTGCTTTTCACCAAATGTAATGACATCGATCAACAGAATAATACTTAATAATCAAACTGCTCTTTATTAGTCACATTAATAATTTAATAATCCATTTTCTCTCTGCTGGTAAAGTAACATGTTTTTTTATAATTTAAGAGGGATCAGTAAGGTAAGGCTACCTTGACGGTTTGATTCAGAAAGAGTTTAATGTATAAGATCCCTGATGCTGAGGTGACCAGAATGTTTATTTCCACTGTGTACAACATGTTAGAAGGGACCCACAATCTATCTTTATGATGGGGATAATGTGCAGCGAAGCGGTCTCTATGGGGAAAAGAACACCTGAATCTAGATCCCTCTGCAGGTGGTACTTTGAGTATATTTTGATGCTAATACTTTTGTACTTTTACTTGAGTAACATTTTGAATGCAGGACTTTTTATTGTAACCGACTATTCCTAAAATCTGGTACTTTTACTCAAGTACAAGATCTGAACTTCTCCCACCTCTGACAATAAATCCTGAGTGGTTACCAAAAAAAAAAAAACCCTGCTCTGAAGGTTATTTTCATTTTACAAATCCTGCACTCAGCTTTGCTTTCTCCAATATCATTGAAATGCAGCCAGATGCTGCTTCTTTTTTCGGTTTTCGCTAATTTCTTGACTTTTTCCGACGCGCTTGCATTTAAATCCGTCTCCCCGTCGCTCTGTGCAGCTGGCCTGTACCACTACACCTGCTGTGCCCTCACCCTTCTTGATCCTAGTGTGCCCTCGCATATGATTGGCCCTATGGTGGCCCAGCTAAATAAAGACCCGCCCCTGCCTGCAAGGATTCTCAGTAGGAGCGGCTGAAGATTCTGCTCTCCGCGACGGGAGTCTGCTCTTCGAGCGGCATCTCGCGATCGGGTGTTGGAGACCTCTGAATTAAAGTATCAAGTCACCTCAAGTCAGAAGGCTCAAGTCCAAGTCAAGTCCCGATTCATTGGTGTTCAAGTTCAAGTCGAGTCACAAGTCTTTTGTGATTTTGTCAAGTCGAGTCTCAAGTCATCAAATTGGTGACTCGAGTCTCGGACTCCAAGTCATGTGACTCAAGTCCACACCTCTGCTACACAGACTTTTTACATCTCTTACAGCAGAGTCACCCACAATCAGAGTTTCAGGCCCAGTCGTTAGCTTTCCCTCTAGCCTTTTACTTTTGGAGTAGCTATTGGTCCTTACCCTGCTGTGTGAAGAGGACAGGTTATCCAGGTCATCAGAAAGAGATCTCTGGTTCTGTGTCAGTGGAGCGTATCTGTTCTGGATTGGCACACTTGGTGGTTTAGGAAGATTGTTTGTAGTTCTCCCTTTAGTAGCTGTCCACAGCTGTTTCCTAGTATGAACAGGGGTTGAAGAGGCGCTCTTCCTGGGTGATAACAATGCAGGCCAGCCGGTCGATCACAGGTTTCAGAGCGCTGGGCTCTGCCTGTTGTTCATCCTCCCAAATCCCATGGAAATTATTTACTCTTCGGCCTTGCACCCAGAGAGTTCCAGGGAGGACTACCACTTGTAGATTTATTATCAGTAGATTTATTAGCCGGTACACAGCCCTCCTGTTCATTGGAATCCTTGTAGCTGCTAACTAGCTTTGAGTTAGCATGCTTTTGCAACCCTGGTAAAGTGGTGTCATTCCAACCTAGTCCATTCACTTCCACATTAACTTCCAACCGTTGCATTTTCATTTCCAACACGGCCATCTTCTGTAGAAGTTTGTGGAAGTCATCTGTATTCACATGTAAACAAAGTCTGTGCGGCGGGGAGGAACGACGCGCCGACCCCCACGACTCCTGAGCACGGGAGTCGGAAAAGCGACATCCGCCTGTGCAGAAGAGGAGGACCGGAACAACAGGTCCTAAACCCGTGACAGGGGTCACAGCCGGGGGGCGTCCCCGTCGCGGAGGTCGAGCCAGCACCACTGGCTGGTCTAAGTCCAGGTGAGCAGCCTTCACCCAGTCCACCGAGACGTGCTCGGCTTTGCCACCCAGGTCGACCACCAGGATCTTGTCCCCGTGCTCCAAAACCCGGAAAGGTCCATCGTAAGGGGGTTGTAGGGGGCCTCTGTGCGCGTCGTGCCGGATGAATACCTGGGGTGCAAAAACGACACACCCACATCGCAATGAAAGCCCTGGCAATGTCTGCGGCTGATGTCGACACGAGAGGAACCGCCTCCGGCCGAGATGTAGGAAAGCTGCCGCTGCCGCTGCTGACGTGCCGAACAAGGCTCCGCCACTTTAGACATGGCGAACGTTAGCGGCTTATGGTCGACAAACGCCGTAAATTCACGGCCTTCCAGCAAAAGACGGAAGTGCCGCACGGCCAAATAAAGTCCAAGGAACTCTCGGTCAAAAGCACTGTACCTGCGTTCTCTGGACGTCAGCTGGCGGCTGAAAAAGGCGAGTGGCTGCCAAGCGCCCTCCACCCACTGCTCGTGCACTGCACCAACGGCGTAGTCTGATGCGTCTGTGGTAATGGAGATGGGAGCCGTGGATGATGGGTGCGCCAACAGGGGCGCCTGAGCCAATGCGGTCTTGACCTCCGTGAAAGCAGACTCAGCTTCTGCCGTCCAGTCGATCGCTTGGATGGGGGTCATACCCTTCAAAGCCTCATACAGCTGCCGCATAATGTGAGCGGCCCGGGCGATGAGAGGGTGGTAGAAAGTCACCATCCCCAGAAACTCACGGAGCGACCGGGCTGTGAGCGGGCGAGGAAAAGCTGCAACAGCCTCCACCTTCCACGGCAGGGGTGCTGCACCGCCTTTGGTGACGCGGTGCCCGAGGAAGTCAATATCAAAAACCCCGAACTGGCACTTTGCAGGATTGATGAAAAACCCGTGTTGGCTGAGCCTCGTGAAAAGGGCTCTGAGGTGTGACAGGTGCTCTTCCACCGAAGCGCTGGCGACGAGTATGTCGTCCAGGTAGACGAACACGAACGGCAGGTCCCGCAGCACCGAATCCATCAGGCGCTGGAACGTTTGGGCAGCGTTCTTGAGCCCAAAAGGCATCCGCAGGAACTCGAAAAGTCCAAACGGTGTTATCACTGCTGTCTTAGGGACGTCCAGGGGATGCATGGGCACCTGGTGGTAACCAGGTCCACTTTCGAAAACACCGACGTACCGGCCAGATGTGCTGAGAAGTCTTGAATGTGCGGCACGGGTAGCGGTCAGGTGTCGTGGCGTCGTTAAGGTGGTGGTAATCCCGATGATGACGTGGAGCTTCCCAGCGCTGCTACTACATGGTAGTATTTCAAAAATCCCCATCACGGACTTGTCGGCAGGCGAAGTGCGCCTCCACGTGTGCAAACCACGCCGCATGCTCCCAAAACTCCGGCAGCTTTACAAAAACATCGCGATTAGCCATGTTCATTGAGTCTTCGGAAACTTTCTTGAAAACTTCAGGGTCACCAGGGTAGAGCCGAAGAACGCAAGTCTTAGGCGCTGTGTTCAGTATGGAACTCCACACTGTATTAACAGGAAACATTCAGAAAGGTAAGACATTAGCTTGTTACTGCATGTGAAGCTAGCATGAATGAACCTAGCTTCTGGCGCCCGCTCTAACGGGGTCGGTGTTGCAACACAATATCCTGAGGTGAATTATGTCCTATCACGTGGCACCACAATATGCAGTGAAACACATTGTATCAAGTACAGTAGCAAGGCATATGAATGGACTAAATATTTCAATAAACACTTGACCCACATACTGTATACCATAAGGGAACTTGAATACAGTGAATCTCACCAGTAGTGGAGCAGAGCCTCAGTGAGGGGGGGCTGGACGGAGTGCAGCCTGTCCTCCGTCCAGCAGGGGGAGGTGGTGAGTCCCAGCCTGGAGAGCAGCTCCACAGAGAGGCTGCTGCTCACCAGGTACCTGCTCCTCATGAGGACCAAATGCCTTATGAAGAAACCACCATTTGATACTTCATTTTGTCTTTAAAAGCTGCAGCTTTTGTCAAAAATGTTCATTGTTAAACCAGGACCACTTTGTAATTATGTTGCCCCCAAGTTCAGTGCAGCTGTTAAAGTTGTATCCTGTTGTAATGTTTACCTGTTCTTCCGCTCTCTGTTCTGGGGAGCTATCAGTCTCTCTATATCCATCCAGAGATTAAGCAGCTTCTCTCCTGACGTTCCTCGCAAAAACTCATTTAACTCATCAACGCCTTGTCTATTGCCACAGCAACAGGTACCCTGGCAACAATTATCATGGATATTTTCCTGGTCTCTGTCTCTTCTCCCTACCTCTCTATTCTTCTTAGGCCACTTTCTCTTTTCTTCCCCTCCGCTCTTCTTTTTTCCTTCTTGAAGTTTCTCTCCCCCCCCCCTGTCTGTGCCCCCATCAGCCAAATGCTGAATGCAAGCTCTACGTTCACAGGATCTGTGTGTGCTGTTACGATGTGTCTGCTCTCCTGACGTGCTCCAACAATCAGAAGTGTCTGCCTGGCTCAGTGCATTGTTCAGCACCTGTTTAACCAATGTGGCTGCCACTTCCTCCAGCTGCACTTCAGAAGACTCTTTCAGAAGTGTCTCCTCTCTAGCGTGCAGGCTCAACTCTGTGTGTGTGCCCTGCAGGATTGGGGTTTTCCTACATTGAAGATTAGAGGAGGGACAAGAAGAAAACGTACATATGTTCTCCTGCTCAGAACATCTGAATGTTACACTGCATTTTGTGTTGAGATGTTCCATGTGGTCAGAGCATAGACATGTAACATTGAGCATCCTCATTGACCCTGAGAAGTAAGAAAAGAGCTCATATAAGAGTCCTTATCTCAGTAGACTCTAGCCTGCAGTGAACATGGAGGAATCTCACAATGATATACTGTACCTTCTTTTGCTGAACTGTTCTTTTGAGAATGTGAGCATGTTAGGACCTTAAGAGCTTTTTTATTTTCCTGGTCAGTTTGGGCTGAACAACGCAGCTGTGGGGCTGACATGGGGGTTCCACCTGAACCGCCTTTCCTCCTGTGCATACACAAGACTGGGCTCCACCCAAACAACAACTTGGCTAGTCTGGGAAAGAACAGAAAAAAAATACATTTAGAGAGAACATCATTTTCTCTCACCTTTTATTTTATGATCAATGTTAATGGAATTACCAAACTTGGCAATTGATATTTGTGTTAAACAACTTTGAAGTGTTATAAATGAGTGCCAGTCAGTAAAGTGGTCTTTACAGGGATCTGGCCCAAAGGCTTTTCTCAAGATGCACAAAGAAAGTAGAGCTACAAAAAGCTCCACCTTGCAAGTCATGACAAATGCATTCTTTGAAAAGATGAAAGACTGAAGCAAATCTTCTTTCAAATCTAGATAAGCAAGCAAGAATGTTCACGTTATAGCAGAGGTTGGCAAGAATGAAAAGGACTGGAACTGATAACAATTAGTACAAATTAACACTAAGTTAATTTATAACATAGAAATATGTTATGATGTGAATACATAAAAACGTTCGTATAAATTAGGTCAACTTCATTTGTATTGTTCATGACGTAGTAGGTTTAAACACTTGTACTACCTGTATTCACTGTAGCAATCACTGAGAAGAAAAAAAAAATCTTTCTTTGATGATCCACTGGACTCCTTGCTCTCGGTCCAGGCACTGCAAAGGACAGGGAGACACATTCCTGAAGTCAACCCTCTAACCCTATTTGCAGACGTTCTGCTCCTCTGAAAAAACTAATCTATCCACCTATCCATTTTCACATAAAGTGATTATTCATTGCTTACACGGACAGTGTAGCGGTTGTCCACTGGAGGGGTTCTGGCCGGCGCTGTGGGGTCTCCAGTGAGGAGCTGTGATTTGCTGCTGTGCAGGACAGATCGGATCCTTCTGGAGACAAAGTCAGCCGCCCCTTCCACCAACTCAAACTGCCCCGTCAGAGGGTCGTACTGTAAGGCCTCTGGGAAGGACTGGATAAAGAGGCAAGGGTATAAGAAGGTAGTGGCGTAAAGTAACTAAGTACATATACTCTTTACTCGTCTGTACTCAAGTTTAAGTACAGTTTTTAGGTACTTGTATTTTATTTCAATTGTTTTGCTACTTTGTGCTTTTACCGTAAAGTTCAGAGGTAAATGGTGTACTTGTACTCCACTGCATGTATTTAATACCTTTAGTTACTTTACAGATCTGGATGAATGATGTGAAATATAATCAAGTGTTAAATCAGACTTAAGTTCCACCTGGAGTAAATTCACAAGCTACCCTGCTGTATACAAAGTCATTCAAACTAGCTGCACCTTTACCAGCTTTGAGAACACTTTCATGATCAATCATTATAAAACATATCATTATTCTGAAATGGACCAATCTGTACAATGACTACTTTTACTGTCGCTACTTTCACTGTATGTTGATGCTAATACTTTTGTACTTTTACTTGAGAAACATTTTTGAATTCAGTCACTTTAACTTCTAAAAGTCAGAGTATCACTTCACTCTTGTACTTCTACTTAAGTGCAAGATCTGACTTTTCTTCAACCTCTGAAGAAGGGAGAATGAGTGTAGTGAAAATCTCCTACATCAACACCTCAGACTAGCCTTACCGGCAGACTTAAGAAATCATTGAAGAAGTGAACCAATACTTCATCAGAGGCCAGAGAGTTCTCCTGCAAATGAAAGAGACAAAGTAAGGACAAACTGATGGAAACATTGACTAAACATGTCAATAATCCAAACTTATACTCACAAAATTGCCAGCAGTAAGGTTTTGCAACTCTTTAAAAACACAGTCACATAAGTAACAAAACCAACTAGAGATCCAAAGAAGTCAATTGAAATGTCTTAAAAGTAAAGATCTCACCTGCTGACACTACTCCACACATTGTTAACTTCAAAAATACAAATGTCCAGTCTTGGATCCAGCTGCTAGGAAGCCATGCAGTCACATTAGAATTTCGGACAGCCTCAAACCTCGGTGTTATTACAGACACACTGCAGGTTGCTATGGAAGTACTCATTTTCAAAACACAGGGGGTGGTAAACATTTAACTAGACCAGAACGAGACAAAGTTAGTGATTTTTTGCTTTCTGAGAGCCAGAAACATTTAATCCTCAAGTCTTAAGAAATGTTTATTTTCTGTGACCATCAACAAACCCTTAGATGTTATTTGGAAAAAAGTTAAAGAGAATGAGATTGTCAAGAGCTAAGACAAGTTACAGTAACACCACTAGATGGCGCCAAACACTAACACATTTATGGGGACTCCAGTCAATGGAGGACCAACCGTTTCACAATTAAGGGACAAAACACGTGACACGTTTAAAAAAAGATAACATTTATTTTAAAAATACTCTGAAAACACATTTGTAAAAGATGAAAATCTCAATTCCATAAAACATTCTGTACAGTTGATCAATGTGTATAGAACAATACATCACCAGCTAATAAAATCATAGTTCTGCTGATGAGACTTCCTTCACATTCATAATTAAAAAACACACAAGTAAGAACTGTGTTGAAAAAAGTAAGGAAAAAAAAAACAGTACAAAGACACATGGATAAGTACAGAAGTTGCTCTCATGTACTGGCTCTTTGTTGCCAAGCCTCATCTCCACCATTTGGCAGAGAAAAAAGCTAAAGTGACCCCAGCATAATAAAAAACAATGACAGTGCACTTTCTGCTCATAGTCTGCGAACATTTCGCTTGCTTTGAGCGCTCCCTGGGAGGATAATGTCCTTCCTGCGGCGGCCTGTAGACTGGCTGCCACACTCTCTGGAGCCGTGGAAGGCACACAGGCAAGCAGAGCAGAATTGGAAGGCGCAGTCCGCTGTGCTGCACACCCCCTCCCGCTTCACTGAGTGGCACCTCGCGGGGCTCTGACAGCGGGGGCATGGCTTCAGGGACTCATCGTTGAAGAGCGTTTTGGCAACCTGAAAGAAATATTAAAATGACTTAAGTTTACATAAACTTCCCAGACCAGTCCCTTCAGTAAGATGCATTTTAAAAACCCAATCATTCAATTTGTATGAGTATAGGTATTTGCTGCATGTATGTATATATATTTATCTAACAATGTTCCTGATGTATAATTGTGTGTATGAGGCTCACTGGTAGTGAATGTAGGGGATTACTTTAGTTGTTATTGTTTGTTTGTGTTCTTTGTAAAAAAAAAAATCTTTGTACATACAATCAGTACAGACCACCGTCTCTTTTGTATGAATATATTTTGCTTTCCATCTCTAAATGAAAAACACTTATGCATTGTCGAAACAATAAAAAGATTTTTGATCAGAAAACACCAATCATACTTCAATGAACAGCAATCAATACAGACCATAATGTAATGTATATAAACAATACATAATCTATTTAAGGAAATCCAGTTTAATAAAAAAAAAATTAGACTCACTTCTAGAAATGTGTCCCTTTTGTGGCTGCTGCCTGAATTCAAGGTGCTGAGCCCTAATTGGGTTAAAGTGCTATTTGCTGAATGGGGGGTGCAGAAGCTGAACGACCTAGATTGGGCCTGAACCGTCTTGAGGGCCGACCTCTTGAGCAGAGCCAGTCTGGTGTCGGCATCAGGGACATGGACACCACCACCGTGCTATAAAACAAATGTTTATAACAGTATTAATAAACTGGGTGTGAAATGTTCAATTACACTGAATTAAAATACAACTGAATCTGCTTTTGTTTCCATACGCAGGAAGATGGCAACAGTTATATATCAGATCTCTAACCTCAAGATCCGCCTCCATTTCACTGAGGTGGCATCTTCTCTTGAAACTTGCTCGCTTGTCTTGTTGGATGATTTCATTCCATTTTTTGCACACCCGACCACACCTGCCCAACAAAAATAAATGTATGTATGACAACAATTGACCCTTTAACACTAGCTGTTTATCAGGCCTCATGTTTCGAGCAATAACCAAGTTTTGCACTAATTTAATAAAATCAATTTTAAAAGCCTGTACCGGTCTGACATAAGCTTCAATGATATGCTGTATGAATTCTGTTAAGAGTATCTCATTTATTTCATTAATGCTGCCATCAAGTTATAAATGACTATCAGTTTAATGAACGATACGTTGCAAATCAACCTACTTTTAACCTTTGAGACATATGGAAGGAGTCTCAAAGTTGTACAATAGATTAAACAAAGTGTTCAGGTAGCTAATTCTGTAAAAATCTTGAACCTGTAAATGCCATGCGGGGTCAGGTGGCTGAGGACCAGGGCCAGGATGTGCCTGAGGTTCCTCTTCTTCAGCTCTGAGAGTATGTCCACCTTCCTCAAGCCCATCTTCCTGCCGATGAGCCCTGCCAAAGGCATGGTGGTCCTGAAGGTCACCGGGGTCTCAGCCAGGGCTGCAGTGGACTTCAACTGCTCCTTCAGACTTGGACTTTGGCCAAAAAACATGTGTGCTTTCTGTTGGCACATAGCATGAACCAGCTGCAGAGCAGGAGTCAGAGACAGATTGACTGGGGTTGTCCTAAGATCTGGATTAGCAGGTGTCATGTTTTCTGGCTTGGCTGTATTTTCCCTTAGTGGAGAGCCATCACCTTGTTTAGCCATGGTCAAATCAGACATCACACTATGTTTAGCAAAAAGTACGCTGCGAGGGGTGGCACTGTCAGCAAAAACCTCATCTTCTTTAGAACGGCTGTAAAGACGGTCTTGCTTTCTTTCCGCTGGGTCATCCTCAGACTGAGAGCCCCCTTCTCTAAGGGTAGAGAGCCTGTGCTGGCGCTGTAAACGGGAGCGCCGCCTTGCCTCTGCCAGATTGGGGGTGTCACAGCTTCCTCTAGAGGCCGACAGCAGCAGCAGCTCCAGGAAGGAGCCGTCATGGTCCACCGAGGAGTCTTGGGATTTATCAAGGGCCAGGGAACTAAAACCACTGTCTTCACACACAGACCTGTTCCAGGGGTAGAATGGGGTTAGATGCAGGTTTCTGAATATTTAAGCAAAAATGTCCTTATTACCATAATTGCTTTTCCAAGCATTTATAAAAGAAAATGTACAACAAAATCAAGAAATTAGTACCTGATATATTTTGGTGTATGTGAGGATGACGGGGTGTACAAGCCACTTGAGCTGTCATATAGGTTATTTTCCACATGGCTGACTCGTGATTGAGAGTTTTCCTTAGAAGAAGCAGGCAGGGATTTCATAAAGCATGAAGTTTCATTAGGACCTTGATCAGAGGCAGAAATGCTCTCACTGAAATCTGCATCTGTGAGTGAACCTCTTCCCTCAAAGTTGGAAAGGATACCAGAGTTGAGTTTACCATCTTCAAGAGTGGAGGTCCTTACTTGGGTGAAGAGGATACAACATTTCCTACCAGACAGTGGCAGATCCTGCTGGGATTTTAAAGTGCTTGATACAAAAGCCCCCGCCACAGTGTCCAGAGAGTCAAGTGATGCACTGAGCCAGTGTTCAGACTTGACTCTGATTGGAGATTCAGTCCTTCTGCTGCATGGGGATCTTGCGTTGTCAGTTTTGTCCGTGGAGGGTTTGGACAGCAGAAGTCTGTGTCGCAACGAGGCATCTCTCTTATATACTTTAGGCGTTTCGCACCAGTTAACTGCTGTGGGCCGCTGTTCTACTCTGGAGTCTTTAGTCAAAAGTTCCACTGCTTCTCTGGTGTTCTCTTTAGGTGTGACTGCAAGCCAGAGGTTTTCTTTCTCTTTTGGCCTTTCGCTGAATTCCACTGGAGATAAAGCTGGACAGGGGAGCACAGCAGAGAGGCTCTGAGGGCTGTGGAACAGACCCGAGTATCCGCTGTCAGCGCAGTCATCAAAACACTGCTGCTCTTTGAGACTCTCCAGGAACACTTTGGATTCAGGAGTACACTGCATTTTCCTCCTCCCGTTTGCACTTTTGTCCCATTCACCAAATTCTCCAAGAGGGGATGATGGGAGCTGACCTGCAGACAAACATGAGTGAACCCTCAGGGACAGCAAAGCATGAAGTGAGCAGAGGTGGGAAGTAACTAAGTACATTTACTTAAAGGGGACCCATCATGCAAAATGCACCTTTGTACATCTTTTATACATGAATATGTGTCCCTGGTGTGTCAGGGAACTCACCAAGTGTCAGAAAAAACAACCCTCTCTATTTTCCTCCATACCAAAATCTCTTAAAAAGGGGCTGCAACGATGCAGACTGATCCAGATTTGAACACTTCTATGACATCACAGAAGTGGCGCTACGGCTATTGGGCCAACTCCACCAATCAGGAGGAGACAGCCACGGACATTGCCGTTCGAAAGCGCTGGAGACGCTCTAGTACATATTTCAGGCCACCAGATTGTGCTGTTCTCATTGAATCCGAGCATGAAAGGCAGTGTTAAATTGAGCGAAATGAGGAATGGATAACATGCATGATCTGTTTGGTATTTTGAAAAATAAAACGTATAAATATGCCTTGTATAGGTATGGCTCTACAATATATTATTCAAATATAGCATGATAGGTTCACTTTAAGTACTGTACTTGAGTACAATTTTGAGATACTTACAGGTAAATGTGTCCTACATTTATTTAATACCTTTAGTTACTTCAGTGTTTCCCATACATGGATTTATTTGTGGCGGGCGGTGCCCCCACAAATAGAATTCTGTTGGAAACACTGTACTTTACAGATGTGGATGAATGATGTGAAATATACAGTGCAAACACAGGGAGCATTTTAGCCACTTTACCTAGCTTGCCTTTTTTGTAAATAGGTGTACACAAAATATGAACAAATGATATTCTTCTGAGGTATACAAGTAGATTCAGCGTGTATATCGGCAGTTTGTTGAACACAGCGTCTCAGGTCAGTTGGCGTTGCTATGAGAGGCGCTAACCACCCCCCGCCTGCTCTCCCTGCTGCCGCTATAAAATGAGCTACAGCCGCCAAAAACCCGCCACTGGCCCCTCGAGCTACACCCTGCTGCCAGGGGACCCAGGCACGGGCCAACACTGTGTGTGTTCACACAGAACAACATAAAGGAAATAGCTGTTAGCATTAATCTGGTCCTCGTGCCCGGAGGCCGGAAAGGCCATAACATTAACACGCACAAAGACTAACAAATGTCAAAGTACAGTTTAAAAAGGAAGGAAGATGTCATCAATTAATTAACTTAAAGGCTGCGCTAAAATATATATATAACAATTTCACATAGCAACCGCATGATGGGAATCCCCCGTGTTAATCACCTGTTTGCTGCCGTTAGCCGAGCAGACATCTGGGTGTCGTTCAGCTGCTTAACGTGGAACATTAGGGGAGCAGCTACATACAGTCATTGGAGCACAAATAGCAAACATAACAAAACATACATTTTGAAAAAAACATACATTTTGAAAAAAACATACTTACAGAAGTCTGACACGTGACTGCAGAGCTGTATGCAGTGATGTCCTCCGGCAGGTCTAGGGTTGAGCACCACTTGTTTCTGTTACACGTTCCTCTGCAGGGCACTGGACAGTCACACTGATCAACCACGTTTTCAAAGTTGGAGCCCTCTGTCGACGGTGTCACGTGTTTCCGCTCTGGAGTACAGATTACTTCCGTTTGCGGTTTCCATAGTAACAAACAGTTTGTTCAGCTACAGAGACCGAACAGCCACAGGTAATACACTTCTTTAGTTTTTCAATAGCATAATAACGTTTATCAGCCAAGAGGACCACCTAGATTTCGTAAAGAAGGATTTGGCAATTGCTTTGTTAATTTCTCAAAAACAAACTTCTAACTCACGTTATTTTGATCACATTACGTCATTTAGCCTAACCTTTATAAACGTACGGTAATCTGAATGAAATAGTTATTTGTAATGTTGTATTACTTTCTACCTGCTTATAACAGAACAACATTGTTTGAGGAATAACTGACAGAGTGGTATTGTTCCAGATATGAGCCGCACAGGGGCATCGTTCCCCCCTCACCACCGCCCCCCCCCTCAGGACTGCAGCGTCCCTGTGGAGCATCTGGACTACGACTACATTGGAAAATGCAAAGATGTAAAATACCTAGAGAAGATCTGCACGGTGCTCAGGTAGAAGCCACATAACTGATGTTGAGTGTTAAAGGTCCCATGTCATGGCCATTTCCACTGATCATAATTCCATTGTTGAGGTATACTAGAATAGATTTACATTGTTCAATGTTCCTAACTCACATTGGTTTCTCATTCAGCATCTCTGTAGAGTATGTGTATTCACTCTCTGTCCTACATGGCTTGTTGGAGCTCCTGGGCACGTCGCTGTACCCAGGAAGAAAAAAATGGAAAAAGAAAAATCTCCAACGAGGCGTTCTGGGGCAGCATAGACAGGTATTTTCTGTGTTAGAGTTTTACTCGCTATGTGGTGTACCATGAGGATGTGTGACTGCAGACCGTTTACATGCAGACAAACTTTCACAACACGAGGGGACGGGTCATAACCAGAAAAGCATGACATGGGCCCTTTAACAGGTAGAATTGATTTAGTATGGTAATCAACAGAGATGTAAAGTAACTACCAATTGCAAAAGGGTAAAGGACAAGATTATGACTCAATACAGTCTAATATACTTTTAAGAAAATAATATTTTACTTTGTGTCAAGGTCTGGCGACGAGGGCATTTATCCTCATCTAATTCTGTTCTGTGAGGATCACTTGGAAAAACTGGACCCTAGGAGCCTGGCCCTCAGGAAGGAAAAGCGTGTGTCCACAGCTGCTTGCCTTCCAAATGATGAGTGGAGCCAAATTGCTGATGAGTTGAAGGCATGCAATATATCCCTTTTTTTTAAATAATCCTGTTCACTGTTGTCTCGGATATAAAGTCATTTTTCAAATAAATACTTTTTTCTTTACAGAAATGGCAAGAAGAAACCAAAGCGTCAGAGATTTCACTGAAACAGCAGTCAATGTTTGATGCTCTGGTGTTTGAAAATATGCCACCGATAAGAGGTTCCAATTGCTCTGTTCCACTATGCCAGGTAAACAGTCTCCACCTGTGTACGCAACAGTGTTCAAGTAAGACACATACTCAAAATTGAGTCTCCTTTCATTACAGACTTCAGTTAAAAAAGAAAAGAGGACTCTTTCAAAACACACTCTCCCACATGATTATCGAGAATGGGACAAGTAAGTCATTGTGTCTCTACATTGGTCTCTTATATTCAGAAGAAAGAACACATTGTCAAAGCAGGCCCTGTACATGAAAGGCTCCAGAGATGTAACTGTGTGAAATGGCCTCAGCAAAGCTTCTTTCATAGCAATGACCAACAGTTTAATGATTGATGCTGCAGCATCACTTTGCAGAATATCTAATTTTTCCAAAATAATGCTTTATTTCCAGGTTTGATGTCGAAAAAGAGTTTGAAAAAATCGACAGAAATTTGGATAAACATGATGCACCAGCCATTATAAACCAGGGACACCCCAAAATCAAAACTAAAGTGGATGCCTCATGTAAGGTGTTACGCAGAGCAACTCATATATTTATTTTGTGGTCATATTGAAACAATAAGTATGTGGGAATTTGTCTGAAATATGTGTTCCAAAATGTCCAGTGCTGACACAACAGGAGAAGCTGCTTCTTGCAAATCGCGAAAAGGAGAAAGGCAATGAAGCTTTCAGAGCCAAGGATTATGAGGAGGCTGTTGCATACTACTCCAGGTCAGGCTATTAAACAACTAATTTATTATAAAACAAATGTTACATCTCTTATTATGTTTCCTGGCATTTAATTAGATGTGTGTTGTGCACAGGGTTGGGTTGTAACGGAATACATGTAACGGCGTTACATAATCAGAATACAAAAATCAGTTAGGTACGTCTACACTACAGGCATCAAAAAATGCTTTCAACGCTTCGCCCATTTACTTGAATGGTGTGACGTAGAAGATTTTTAATCTTCGCCGAACTGCATTGTGGGGAGCATGGCATGGCTTTGCAAGCATCACGAGCATCTATCGGCATCAAAAGTTGAACAATGTTCAACTTTTGAGGCTCGATGCTTGGCATCAGCCAATCAAATCCCGTTTATGCAAATCCCGCCAGTGCAAGCGCAGCCAATCAAACCGCGTGCAAGCTGGGAGAGCCAGACCGCAGTTAATTTCCTCATATTCCAAACGAGATATTACGGTAGCAAATCACCCGGTTCTTTACGACCGGAACTATTTACCGGGATACAAACCGGAGGAACCAGGCATGGAGGGAGGTGGCACAGACAGTGGGTGAAACTGATAGTTTTTTCGCCTGTTTGGAGAGTTTATATCCAGTTTACTTCGTTTTAACATTGCTATTGCTTTGTATGTCGGGGGCGGGAGATTCATGTGATTGGTTGCTCGCAAAAAATCGCCAAGCTTCAGACACGCCCAGCTTCAAGATTTTTTCATGCCTGTAGTGTAGACGGGCAGCTCGAAAAACGAGTAATCTGATTATAGGGACTTTCGTAAACCTGAAGTGAATACATTTTGGATTACTTATTGGAATTATTGGTGGAAAGATTTCCTCACAACATTTAATATTCATTACTAAAGGTACAGCCGAATCATCACAGCCCACAAAACCTATTAGCGCCGCAGATGGAGCAAAAAAGCGTTTGAAAAAAAATCGCGGGTCCGCTCGCTCAGTGAAACAATAACAACGAAACATGGAGGAACAAAAGTCTGCGTACGGCCCGTCTACACTACAGGCATAAAAAAATCTTGAACCTGGGCGTGTCTGAAGCTTGGCGATTTTTTGCGAGCAACGCGACCAACAACCAATCACATGAATCTCCCGCCCCCGACATACAAAGCAATAGCAATGTTAAAACGAAGTAAACTGGATATAAACTCTCCAAAAAGGCGAAAAACCTACCAGTTTCACCCACTGTCTCTGCCACCTCCCTCCATGCCTGGTTCCTCCGGTTTGTATCCCGGTAAATAGTTCCGGTCGTAAAGAACCGGGTGATTTGCTACTGTAATATCTCGTTTGGAATATGAGGAAATTAACTGCGGTCTGGCTCTCCCAGCTTGCACGCGGTTTGATTGGCTGCGCTTGCACTGGCGGGATTTGCATAAACGGGATTTGATTGGCTGATGCCAAGTATCGAGCCTCAAAAGTTGAACAACTTTTGATGCCGATAGATGCTCGTGATGCTTGCAAAGCCATGCCATGCTCCCCACAATGCAGTTCGGCGAAGATTACAAATCTTCTACGTCACCCCATTCAAGTGAATGGGCGAAGCGTTGAAAGCATTTGTCGATGCCTGTAGTGTAGACGGGCCAGCCTTTCTAATGATTCTGAAGGTAAACACAGTGACGGCGGTGCGTGAAAGGCACTGTGCGCTCCTCTTCTCAGAGGCTGAGTTAACCCTCCTGGTGCTGCAGAGATTTCATGAAGTGAAGGAGGTTTTCCTTCTATAAAACAGATGTGGGTAGCAGATACTGTGAGTGTCACAGACATGAATACATAGATCAAGGCAGACTGGTGCACACACTCTCCTGTTTTGCCAATCCGGTGCTTAAACAAATATAGCTCTACACCCCTGGCCGAAATGTCCTTAAAATGAAGTCCGAGTTTGACATTTGAATTCATGTCCTGCCAACACTGGCAGGACAGAATGTGACACGCCCGTTCTAAGCCGTGTCCCTCACTCCTCACATCCCAAGCTGCATCCCCAAAAAGTGTATTATGTTGTAACATCGTTTCAGATGTTATGTTTCAGTTGTGCTCTTGATAAGCCATTGAAACAGTAAAAACACATTCAGTTTCCTTTTGCTTTTTGTGTCTCCTGTACACCAAAACATACCCATCCGTGATGGAAAAATAAAGTAATCCAAAAGTAATCTTAAAGTAATCTGATTACGATTACTTTTTTAAGACACGTAACTGTAACTGTATTCGGATTACTTTCAGAGCCATGTATTCAGTAATCAGTAATTGATTACATTTAGTAACCCTCCCAACCCTGGTTGTGCATTTAAGAGCTTCCATTCCCATATACTGTTTCGTAAAGTGTTTGTCCATTAATCTCTTAATTAAGGTTTGTTTTGTTTTATTCCTGGCTTTTCATTACAGGAGTCTTTCCATTCAACCGGCTGTGGCTGCATACAACAACAGAGCACAGGCACAGATACATCTCCAGAGCTGGCACAATGCCACGAGAGACTGTGAGAGGGTACTGGAGCTGGAACCTGGCAATATGAAAGGTGCTTATAGTTTTTGTAAAGTAGCATTTTAATGGAGTTACATGCCAACTGAAATATGATTTTATTATTGGCATCATTTCAGTGTTTCACTATAGCTCAAAACACATTATTTTTGCAACATTAAAGCACAGGATGTAAAGAAAGAATGAATGTAATGTCTGTACTGTTTGTGATTTATCTTTTATCATTAGCCTTGCTACGCCGTGGCACAGTTAATAATCACATGGGCAACTTCCAAATGGCTGTTGAAGACCTGAGGGTGGTGCTAAGGGAAGAGCCACAGAATGCTGCAGCCATGGTGGGTGACAGCAGCCTGACGCATGGTGAACACATGCCTCGAGCCGGTTGGTCCACTAGGTGTCGCTGTATTTGTGTGAGACCAGGCTCTTAAAACTGACAGCAGCTACTGCACTATCATGTCGTTTGTTATTCCTGTAAAAAGAGAATGGTGTAATTTGTTCAGTTGTTGTATGTATTGTATTTTATATGTATTTGTATACATATGCATTTTGTTTAAAGGGAATTGTTTATATGTCCATTTTTCAAGGATTTCAATGGAGGCTACTTCAGATAAATCAGAAGGTGTTCCTTTTACCACTAGTCAGTGGTGTTTGGATGATACGGTAGACACATTATAATGTGTGAGTTGTTTTTGGATATAGAAACTTCTATTGGAAATTGAGAAGAAGATGAAGGAACGTCAACCCGAGCAGCGAAGCAGAGGCAAAAAAATCCTCATCCAAGAAGTAGAAGAGGAAGATGACAACGATAAAACCAGAGCCAAAGAGACTGGTGAGAACACTTCCATAATCGATATCTACGTATATCCTTCATGAACACCCAGACACTGGCCAGTGACTGCTTATCATTTCCTAAATCCATTCAGAAATCTATTTATGATTAGTTTAAATGAAGGTAATGGTCTCTTAGCTATATCTAGCACGTCATGGATAGTTCGATTAGATTGTCTTTTTATTGAAAATCCACCTTTTTAACCAGTACACATGTTTGTGTTGTGTATAAAGCAGTGGGCTGCAGTTGTTCACTAATTATTAATACTGCTCTCAATTTAGAAACAAACCACCTAGTTGTGATAGATTCAAAAGCTCTATGGTGGGTCAAATAACTGAATTTGCTTAGTTGTACAGTAAAGTCTGATTCTGATACCTTATGTCCACCAATAAGTCATATCAAATTGTAACTTTGCAAGTGTTTCAAATGATTGTCAAGCTGCGAATAAGAGAGAAAATCTGGAATGTGAAAATGTGTGTGTGCATGTATATCCTCTGTGTGTGTGTGTGTAATGTGTGTAGACACAAAAGAGGGGAGAAAGACATTTCCCTGAGAAGGATTAATAAAGTATGTCTTATAGAAAAGCTCCATTGCTGCCAACTCTTTTCCAATAAAAGTAGCTAGTGCCTCTGTCTCTTAGAGTATATTATTTTATTAAAAAAACAATTCCATCCTGGTTTAATCTAGGATAGGAAAACATTTAACAACAAAGTGGATGAAATAAAGAAGAACATGTCTATGAAACATTATAAATGAATATCTGGCTGATAGGTAGGTTAAAGTTCACATTTAAAGATGTTGACAATTCTATCCATTAAAACATCTATATGTATGAGATCGGGAAGTGTCTCAATGACCTACGGTTTATAATAGAGACAAAAGGTTTGTTTTCCAAAGTTAAATGTCCCACAGAACATTCTTTTCTTATTTATAATTATTTAATAAATAGATGTAAAGGATCATTATGAGTTTTTGATTACATTATATATATATATACATATATATTTGTACACTATTCTGTAGTATAGCTGTAGATGCCTGCTTTACTAAGTCCCTACTTCCTCTGCCTGGCAAAGGATTTGCTCTCTAAACCAATGAATTACACAAAACATGTGAGAATGCTTCAGAAACAGTAAGTGGTGATAGCAGTCATTTTCATCACAGCCCCTCCTGTGCTGCAGAGAAAGGAAACACCCATGGCCCTCTGGGTAACGTGACATACTATGCGTGCGTGTTATCTGCCCTCCCCCACCAAGCACTTTCATAATTCACTGAGCATGGCTGCTTCCTGGAACTCCCTCTTTGAAGTGGTTGTGTGTCATGTGTGTCCAACCCTCCCCCACTGTGATGTAACCACTGACTCCTTCCTGTGGGCGTGTCTCCCCCTTCTCTCTGCCTCTCCCTTCCCTCTGCCTCTCCCTCCCTCCCTCGCCCTTCTAGCCCGTCCGGTTGAACCCAGCCAGCCTGTGGGAGGGGAGGAGAGCTCAGCTGCTCCTGTCGAGAGGGGAGACATGGGTAACACTCAAAAGAAGCCCCACAGCAGAGGGGACGGGGGTCCTCACAGTGAGCCCAACAACTCCCACCAAGGACACCGGAGAGGCAAAGGAGCGAGCGCAGAAAAGTACAGAGTCACGCAGGAGTCCAAGGAGAAGGTGGCCAATGGATCCGGCAAGAGGGGCTCCACGGCTTCAGCCCCAGCTGATCCCAGCAGCAGGAAAGAACCCCCGGTCGGAAGAAACGCAGGGGAAACCGTCAACCTTGATGCTCCATGTGGAGCCCTGCCCCCGCATCTGTCTCGGCTAAAGAATGAAGGAAACCTGCTGTTTAAAAAAGGACAGTTTGCCGACGCACTGGAGAAATACTCACAAGCCATCCAAGGCTTTACAGATTCAGGTAAGGTGGAGCAGTCCTCATCATGGTGGATGCTGTTGTTCTTACCATAGATACAATAATATAATAGTCTGTGGTGGTTGGTAGATCAGTCACATTGTGTGGAGGATAAAGCTGGATGTATGGTAAGAAGTTTAGATGCGCCTCCTTGTGCGTAATAACATGTGTTCTTATAGCAGGGTGTTATACAGCTCGTCTGTAGTGTAACTGGCCAGTTTCTTCACCAGTTTATCCCCCTTATTTGAATACATGTTGCTTTATGTTGTTTAATCATCAATGCTCTTTAGGACTTTCTCCAACAGGCCATCGCAATTATTGTAAATCAAAGGTCATGACCTTGCAGCTATAAACCTAGTGCTTCCCTTTAGTTTGTGTTGCCTTATCAGTGGAGGTAAAAATTAAAACCACTTAAAAGGCAGTTTTTTCCATGAGGGAAAAACCTCAACAAGCGAACTGATCTCCAAGAAGCAGTCCACACATACTGTACAGTGTGGAACTGTGGCAAATGGCAATGGTTCAATATTCAGGAGTTAAAAGGTCCCAACGTTTGTGTTGTGTCTTCCGTGACTCTCTCCTTACAACAATGAGCCAAATTGTGGCAGTTGAGGTGCATACGGTGGGACAGTGTTTATGTTTGAGCCTCAGCCTGGTGCTAAGCCTCTCAGCTCAGGTCTGCCTAGGTCACATGACCGCTAACCACTCACTGTGAAATTGAATCTGTAGGACTGCAGCTATAATTCTCAAAGAGAGGGAGACAGAGGGAGAAGCCGCTGCCTGTCAGGTTCAACATAGTCTCTCTGTTTATCTCCTACCCACTGTGTTGCTGGGGTTAAAGGGACTGAATATCCACATTGTCCAAGGTCTATTACCTGTATGATGGCTACATGTAATGCAGGCACAACATAGATAAAAGTAGAGATGAGGATACATCCACCAATCAGAGGTTGGTGGTTTGATCTCCAGGCCCTGCAGTTTATTTATGCCAACCCAAAATCTATCACTCCTGATAACATGTCACTTGTTAGACGCTTTTATCCAAAGCGACTTACATACTCGATACAGTGGGCAATCACCACAGGAGCAATTTGGGGTGAAGTGTCTTAGGGACACAAGGACATGCTGATTGCAGTGGGGTTTGAACCTGTGACCCTCTGATCCGGAAACCAACACACTACACACAACCAACACACAACCCACTGCACCACACGCCAGAATGCAGCTCCGTCTCTAATATACAGTATAAGCCTGATGTGCCTGTGTCAATGATAATGATTGTGGAAACCACAGGCTGTCAGGCTATAAGAATGTGCAGTAGTCGAATTTTCAGGAGAACATTTCATAAAAGTAGTTTCAGGAGCTTTCCCCTCAGTGTGCCCTGTGTTATATCATAATGCTAATCTGGTAACATAGCAGGACGTATTAGGATGTCTTAGTGGAAAAAGGTGGGCCTGCTGCCTGGTTAAGATCGAGTTCATTGGTTGAGACTCATACCTCAATATCATATTCAGTTAATAACAGGCAAGTAGAAAACATTTTTAGTTAGTATATTAACAATTCTAATGCTAATGCAAGTTCTTCATTCAGTCATAACAGGATAACATAATTGCAAAACACACACAGCAGCACAGGTGGAGTATGTTAAGTTATTGCCAATATAACAGACGCTAAATTGCATGTAATTGTTTGGCAGTACTCCAATATGTTCTTTGAAAATGATAAATGACTCATAACACATACAGACTTTTTAAAGCCATAATTAAACCAGCCAAGGAGTTCATAATGCCTATTTCTGATGTTTGCCACTTATATTATGTCAAGCAGATTCCAAGTTTCTGTGTTTCTCTTTTTTGCAGGAATGAATAGTCCTGAGGATCTATGTATTCTGTATTCAAACAGAGCAGCGTGTTACCTTAAAGATGGCAACTGTCAAGAGTGCATACAGGACTGCACACGGTGAGAGTCTCTATTTCCTAAACTTGTTCATCTGTGTGTATAAGTATTGTGAGAAGTAATGCAGCTGTCTTAAGAGGTTGTTTAGTTGAAAGGCTTTCTAATTTTTAGCAAACAGCCTTATCAATTGAAACACTTAAGTCGCAGATCACTGTTATTTTATGAAGGGATTTGCGATGGGGTGTGTTGAAAAGGATAGTCATTCATCTCTTCAGAAGTTCTGTAAGTAGGAGATCCTGTGGGAACCTCCCATGTGAACACCTGGTGTGTTTGCTTAAGATTCAACTTCTGAGGCAAGCAGAAAACTGGGTTGTGTGACAGTATATCCACACAGTTCATGAGTGCAAGAACACATCCAAACATATAAAATAGATTCCTAGTCAATCCCAATGTAGAGTACTTCTCAGTGAGGATCTATAGCAGACTTGATCCTTTGCTCCTGTCTCATCACATCTATTATACCATCCAGAGCCCTGGAGCTGCAGCCGTTCTCCCTCAAGCCCCTCCTGCGCCGGGCCACGGCTTATGACTCTCTGGAGCGCTACCGCAAGGCCTACGTGGATTACAAGACCGTCCTGCAGATCGACATCAGCGTACAGGCAGCCAACGACAGTGTCAACAGGTATTACCCTTACCTCTCACGGAAACACAGAGGAGCCTGAAGGAGTGAAAACATTCATATTAACAGGGAGTGGTCTTATCGGCCATGGTTTGGCTGAATATGTATATATGTATATATATGTACCTGTTTAAGTGTACTGATACAGAGATCTATCATGAAAGTGTCCTTGCTATCCATTGGGTGGTTATATCATTAGATGTATTAAGATAAGTAAATAAATATAAAGGTACAATATCATAAAACACAATATAATTTGTGCTTTTGAATATTTTTCTATACTAAAATCCAGAAATGGCCTTGTAATCATATGTTTAAAGAAACAAATCAAATGAACAAACACACAAAGTCTTGCTAGTGGCCAACAGATTTAGCTGGTGTTCCAAAGGAGCTCCAGCTCCAGGCTAAATCTGTCATGTCCGCTCTCTGTTATGCGATAGGTAAACTCACCTGGCTGCTTTGTGTTTAGCAATACAGTAGATCATAGCATTAGCATACAAGCGTATATAATTACACTATGAGACAATATAATGCTTGTATAGATACACACTAACTTACTTGCGGTGAGCTTTTTAACACCTTGTCTGTGTGCGACTGTGTGTAGTATATTCCACTTGTGTCTGTGACAGCCACACTGACTGATCCTCCTGCAGGATCACCCGGCAGCTGATCGAGGAGGATGGCCCGGAGTGGAGGGAGAAGCTCCCTGAAATCCCCCTGGTGCCCCTGTCAGCGCAGCAGCACCGCAGAGAGGGGCCGCCCAGTGCCGAGCTCCTGCAGGCCCGGGCCGAGAAGGCAGCCAGAGACGCAGGTCTGTTCTGAACAAGTCCTGATCAAGCAATCATTCAGAAAATCTCATGCATCTAAGCTGGAAAACACTAATTACAAATCTGCCACAGGGGGCTTTAGGAACTGTACAACATACCACACGCTCTGTCCCCTTGTCACAATACTCAGTATATAACAAAATGTTTAAAATATGTTTTTTGATGATACTGTGATTCCTACGATAGTCATTTTCTTTGGATTTATTTTTAAACATTCTTAGGTCGACAAGTCACATGCTGACAGTGTTTGGAGGCTCCTGTGTAAATCCTTAAACTGGATCTTAGTGTAACCTTTGGATATAAAGTGTGACATGAGGCCTGTCTGAAGACTGCACTCAGCTCTGAGCAGACATACAAATACAAAACATACGGTGATAGTACACTGTAGTATGGATAGTATCTTTTAGATTTGACTGCAACACAACAGTGTATAAATGCTTAATGCTTCGCCTAGAACAACTACAACAGTCAAATGAATGTATCAAAAATAATGATCCAGTGATATAACAGTTTTACACCCACAATTTCAATTGTATCTTCATTGAGTACTTTAACAGTTCCAGAATTCAAGGACCTGTATTCTTCCTCCACCACTATTTGACAGCGAGGAGCAGAAGAGAATGCTCTCAACACTTTCATCACCAACATTCATGTTCCTGTTTCTCCATCACTCTGCACTAAGATACAAACAGAATGTTAAAGGCCTGTATGTTATATAAGTGGACGTGTCACTCTGTTACTGACCATGCAGTTTTCCCCCTCCCTAGGCTGTGCTGCAGATGCTATTTTTAAACTCCAATGAAAGAATAGACTGCTGGCACAGTTCTCCCTCCCATAAGACCCTTTGCAGCAGATTGATTAGCCTTTAGTCCACACTGTGACTGATTGCTGACTTCACTCTCATGCCTCACCTCTAGCTAGCACAGCATTCATTTCAAGGATTTAAAACCCTCCAGCTTTATAGCATAAAGACTGGCATAACCTTGTGGTAGGAAAATAAAAAAGGGGGGTTACTTCAACAGAAAGAAGAATGACGTGTGAGTAAGCAGCAATGAGTAATCACCACTGGACTTTGTCTTCCAGAAAGGAAAGCAGAAGTCCGTTTTACAGCAGTGAAGCAAGAAGGGAACGACTTTGTGAAGAAGGGCCAATACCAGGACGCACTGGGGAAGTACACTGAATGCCTTAAGCTGAAGCCAGAGGAGTGTGCTGTCTACACCAACAGGTTAGTGGTGGCTTTTACTTTCTGTTCCTCATTAGGCTGTGTCCTTATGATGCAGGAATGTCAGAAATGCAATGTTCTGGTTGGGATAAATGACAACAGATGGATTCATTATCTTCAGCTGGTTTCTGCTGCATTCAGCCCTTTGGCTTCCTAGCCACTCATCAGTCTGTCACTGCTAGCAAATGAGCCTGTATTGTTGATATTGAATGGCAGAGGCTCAGGAAACAGCTGCCTGCTTCATCACTGTTGATCACAACTCCATTTATAGCCTCTATCATGTTGATCTACAGACACACACACAGCAAGCACAAAGTATGCAGCAGGCAGGGCAGCACTTTCCCTCCAACAGCAGTACGTACATGTTTAATCATGTCGGCGAAGAAAATATGAAGCTGCGTACTTAAGAAAAACCTATTGTGTGTCCTGTTTTACTTAGCTTGTAAATAGCTTGAATGTCAGCCACACCAGAGCAAATACACACTGTAGCTGAGAACCATCTGAATGAAAATACCCAACACATTAGGAAAGCAAAACGCTTGATGAATGCTCAGAGATTAAAATGCTATCTCATCTATTTAACGTGTGTGTGTGTGTGTGTGTGTGTGTGTGTGTGTGTGTGTGTGTGTGTGTGTGTGTGTGTGTGTGTGTGTGTGTGTGTGTGTGTGTGTGCGCGCGCGTGCGTGCGTGCGTGCGTGCGTGCGTGCGTGCGTGCGTGCGTGCGTGCGTGTGTGTGTGTGTGTGTGTGTGTGTGTGTGTGTGTGTGTGTGTGTGTGTGTGTGTGTAGGGCCCTGTGCTACTTGAAGTTGGAGAGGTTTACTGAAGCCAAGCAGGACTGTGATGCAGCTCTCAAAGTGGATCCGACCAATAAGAAGGCCTTCTACAGACGAGCCCTGGCTAACAGAGGCCTAAAGGTGATTAGATGCTAAATGTTTATTTAGAAACCAAGACTGGAGGGCACTCTTTAAGTTCACCTTACATTATTATTTCATGAGTTAATATTGGAGCTCTCAGCTACTTACACATGTTGGTATGCTGAGCTGCAGGACTATATGGCCTGCAGCTCCGACCTGCAGGAGGTCCTGCAGCAGGACCCCAACGTGCAGGAGGCTGAGAAGGAGCTGGAGGAGGTGACGGTGCTGCTCAGACAGAGTCTGGCCAACGTATCCCCAGCCAAGCCCAGGACGACTGTCCCCATCACAGAGGTACATACACTTGTCTTTTTGTATTCTCTCCACCGAGGACGCTGCTCTTTCTGCTTGTTGTTGTCCTCTGTTAAAGGGTAACAGTCAGAAAAACTAGCGGTGCAAGTTTCAGAAAACTTAGTGAACACTTTGTGGGGCAGACACACAAATGATGTTTCCCTTTTGTTAATATTGTGTTATTAAACCACACACTCTGTCCCCTTGTAGATAGAAGTCCTCCTGAGCCAGCCCTAACATTAAACTGAGTTAAAAAGAGAAGTCCTAAATGTAGTGGGTTCCACAGGAGACCAGCTCCAAAGCTAGGATCTGACCATCCACTTCTGGAACCTCTAGGAAACACGAGGAATAATGCATTCTGGGAACGCAGTGTTCTAGTGGGTTAATAGAATACTCTTTAAGATTTAAGATAACACGGTTTAATATTGCGAGGTAAGGCAATAGTGCTGCATTCATGTGCCGTTGGAATAATCAGAACATGTTTTGGGAATATGCACTGAGCAGCTCGGAAACAGCTATTAACGTGTAGTTTTAATGATCTGAGAAAAAAAGAGGGGGCTGAAGGAGACTGAAGGAAAGCGCTCGGCTCTGTGTTGATGTTGGTTTAGTGGCCAAAGTCCAGACCGCAGGCCACACGTGCTGCATGTTCCGCTGTGTCTCTGCAGCATGGTGCAGCAATGCTCCATCACGGGGTGTTTTCTCTAGTTCTTATCCCAGGGTGGACACTTTCTGTTTGCCTGATAGAACCTCTAACGTAGGCAGGGTGATCAGCTTTAAAGGTCACACATCATGCAAGATGCACTTTTTGATGTCTTTTATACATAAATATGTGTCCCCGGTGTGTAAGGAGACACAAAGTGTCAGAAAATAAATCCCTTTCTCTTTTCCTCCTTACCCACCTCTCTAAAAATGGGGGACAACGAAGCTGATCCAGATTTGCTGCAGTCATGACAACATTACTCAAATGTGGGCTGGCTTTATGCCCACGGAAACGTTGCTATCAGAAACAATGAGACGTGTTTTGGAAGTAATATGGTCTTTGTTTGGTCTTTGATGCAAGCATCGCTAACACTCAGAGCCAGGAGCGCCGTAAGGGGGTGAAAAGTTAGGATGATTCTAAGGGCCCGTGACTGACAGGGGCCCAAACTATTTTAGAACATTAAGAAAAAAAGGTTTAAGTAACCAATGTGATATATTTTCATGGGGCCCAACATCCCTGGTGGCGCCCCTGCTCAGAGCTAACGCTGTACTGGAGAGAGTATGTGTAAAGAAGCCGGATATGAAAGGAACTCACCTTGTGGTAAACCTGCGATAGAGAAAGTGTTTGAGCTCCATACTGTTTCAGAAATAATGCTTGATGTGGTTTGGAACATAATATGGCGTTTCATCACGGCAGCGTTTAGCTGAGTTTCTGCTGGTAGACAGCCTTCTCTTCACAGAGCTCACTGCTTGCATGTGGATCCTCCAAAGGGGCGTGGCCAGCAGCAGCTTGATTACATTTAAAGGGCCAGACCCAGAATCAGCACTTTAGTAACAGGGCTGAAATAGAGGGGTATGAGGCACGCTCCAATGGGAGATCTGTTTGGTATTTTAAGAAAAACACTTCAGAGACATGTTTTTTATATGAAACCTATAATATATGCCTAAAAATAGTATAATAGGAGACCTTTAAGATTTGGCTCAGCTCGCTTGGCCGAGTTGATATGAAATAAAAATACCACTACTATTCATATTTCCCTAATGGGATGCAAAAGAAGAGCGGGTAAAAGTAAAGCTGTATCCTGCAGTGGAAACAGCCCTCTCTCCAATCACTGCAAAACAAATGGCGGCAAGAATTGGAAAATGTACTCTTTTTAGTTCAAAGCATCTGACCCATCAGGCCAAATGCACAATGCATTAAGAAAGCTGCTAATTTCTACTTAACAAGCTTCACATCTAACCCTAAGTGCTTATTATGATACCGCTCATCAGGAGGTCAGATATACCACTAGTGCAACATGATGTGTCCAGAATGTGCTCTTGGGTTTAAAAACACCTGACTTCTTTCTGGCTTGTAAACGCTCTGTGTATTTACCTGGATGGTTCCTTAAACAAATCCTTTCCCCCCTTCTCTCTTCTGTAAATAACTCTGTAATTCTCCTTCCTCAGGTTGCTGGAGACGAGGAAACGCCGGGGGCTGCTCAGTCAGAGAGTCCCAGAGGGGAGGAACCCATCAACCTTCAGCTGACCAACGCCTACGAGTACGGCCAGGCCCTGAACGGAGCGCGCTGCAGCGGGAACACGGCGGCCTGCGCGGCCCTGTTGGCCTCAACCCCCCCCGAGAGGCTTCCCCACTTCCTAAGCACCCAGCTGGATGGGAACACCATCAGCTTCATCATGCAAGCACTGGACTCACACCTCCTGGAGAAAGACCCCCACCTGGTGTACCAACACCTCCATCATCTGCACACCGCCCACAGGTTCTCGGTGAGATGCTTCATATAAGTCTTTGTAATTTAGCAAAATCACATCTCCCGGGTTGGAAGGGACGGACAGACAGACAGACAGACAGACAGACAGACAGACAGACAGACAGACAGACAGACAGACAGACAGACAGACAGGCAGGCAGGCAGACAGACAGACAGACAGACAGACAGACAGACAGACAGACAGACAGGCAGGCAGGCAGGAAGGCAGGCAGACAGACAGACAGACAGACAGACAGACAGACAGACAGGCAGGCAGGCAGACAGACAGACAGACAGAGAGATAGACAGACAGACAGACAGACAGATAGATAGATAAACAGACATATAGATAGACAGACAGATAGATAGATAGACAGATAGATAGATAGACAGATAGATAGACAGATAGATAGATAAACAGACATATAGATAGACAGACAGATAGATAGATAGACAGATAGATAGATAGACAGATAGATAGACAGATAGATAGATAAACAGACATATAGATAAACAGACATATAGATAGACAGACAGATAGATAGATAGACAGATAGATAGACAGATAGATAGATAGATAGACAGATAGATACTGTAGATAGATGGATTAGTGATCCCAATTTGGGAAATTATTTTGTTACAGAAGCATCAGTGTTTGGACATTAAAATTAATATACTTAAAAAGTGGAATTGAGAATTAACAATGTATTCCGTTACAATTACAAATGTTCACTCTGTAAGTGTAAGAGAAAAGTTTACAGATCTTCTCCTAACTACGTCATTCCGTTACATATGATATTTTTTTCCCCAAGCCTGCATATTTCCTTACATAGATCACCACGACGACTATTGAATTAAAACACGTTTTTGTGCTTTGTGTGGTTTTGGTGATGAAATGCTGTGTTTTTGATCAGGTTGTATTGATGCTGCTGGAGAAGGACGAGCGTCGCCACATGACCCAGCTGTTTGAGCATCTGTCTGCTGTGCAGAGCGCAGAGTTCACTAAGAACGATGTCCAGAATCTGGCCAACAAGTACATCTGACCCCCGAAATCCCCTCCCCTCCCCCCCGCTGCATGAGCATCTGCACCACTACAACTCTTGGATCTATGCAAAACGATGCACAACAACTGAGTCCACAGACAGGAAGCTGCAGAAGGCGCCCCGGTGGAACGTGTTCACTGCTGTGCTGTAGATGAACTGATCACTGTATGTTTAAGTGACAGTAAGGGATACATTTTTCTGCCCAGAACATTTTGCTATGCAGATTTACTTTTGTACCACCATTTGCATTGTACAACATCAAGGCAGTGCGATAATATATACACTTTAGTGTATTGATAAAAAAAGGTCCAATGTACAATTTCATGCAACGCTACAGGCACGTGTTCCCCTCTCAGGACTGGCTCATGTTCCCCGGAAGGAGTCCTTTGTTATCGAGCTTCATTCAGACAGCAGCTGAAATCAGAAATGATATTTACCGGTAGTTCTGGGTGAGTAGAGCCAAGGAACATGTGAGCTCATTTGCTACTGAGCTAAGAAAGGTCTCTGTTGCTTTGGGTTTAATCCATAAGATAAATTAAGAGTTTTATTTTGACCATATGATCTGTGTGGGGGAATGGACCTGCTTTCATTGCTCTTCTGTATCAGTATCTGTTGAACTGATATAAACTGACAGTGTTGTAGGAAACAAGATTCCAATGTCAAGAGTCAAAGGCAGTTTGTTGTCTCATGTCCATAAGGAATGGCAGGAAGTCATTCACCCATTTGTTTACCAAATGAGCCATGCAGATTTAACCTGGAGAGAAGCAGCATCTTTAGGAGAAGTTCCTTAGACTTCAGGCAGGGATGAGTGTGCAGATACTTCTAGAGAAAGAGTATATCTATATCACTTTTTAATGGTTTGGATTTATGCATAATAAATCATACGTATATTCACTAAGCTACATGCGCGTAATTGTTTGAAATATGTCATTTATTTGCTAACTTTCAATGTTTAGTATTTCATTATTGAACATCCCAGTCAAGGTTTTACAAATTCTACATGAATGTACCAAATGTAGTCAAGGGTGACAAGAGGCAATAACTTCACATGTTCCAGTTTCTCCTCACTGCAGTTTGAACGTACTTCAATAGAGATGTATTAACAATGAGTAGTGTTCACAGAGGGCTGTTCAATCAACTGGGGAAATGTTTTCTTCTCTGTGCTAAGGTGAAATGAAATAAATAAAAATAAAATGGATTAACAGTGCTTGCATTGCCTGATAAACAGAGGACAGGACAAGAATAATTCATATATATTTTTTATTTTTCTGATATGCATATAGTAAAGCAAATTACCAAACAAATACCTTATGCCATTCTGCACAAATTACAAATGATATCTGGCACTAGTGTGGAAATTAGGATCAAGAAAAGTGAAGTTTTGGTAAAGAATGAGAAACGAACCCAGGGAGAAAAAAACAAGACAACATGTTTGCTTTAATGGGGGGGAAGGACTGCAGCATTTAGCCTTATCAACTGAACCATAACCAGTGATCATTCAGTAACAGACCTGGGTCAACATACCATCCAAGATGCTTTGAGCTTCCTGCTAGAGGTTCACCTGAGCGGCTCAGGGTAAAGCTGACCACTGAGCAGTGAAGACAGGCTTTAGCAAAGTGTTGAAAACTGAATTTGACTTCAAGTCTGCTCAGCAGCACCGATTGGCAACACAAACAGAAGTCACAGTAAAGTCAACAGGAAAGGTAACCCAGAACCAACCTTTGTATCCCTGCTAACCTCTGCGCCTTGCAGAACATCAACGCAATAAGAAATACAGAGAACAGTGCAGGTGCCTCGGGCGTTTGGGAGGCCTCAGATATTTGCATTGGTGAAGCATGTACAAAAATAGCAGTCTGTGTGTCTGTATAATCCTGGGGCGTAGCTTCATTCACCCCCAGGACGACAAAGGATGCATTCTGCGTCTACAGGTGACAAGCCACCGGTTTAAGATTTAACAAAAGCCTGAGTGCTGTCTTTGGTAGGCAATTGAAAAGTCTTCATTTATCATGTCTACCACAGTATGTTGAGTATGTGAATGAGCATCCCTCCTACACAGACAGACATTCTGCAACCTATAATGAGTAGTTGTTTGAGGTGTTAAAGACACTGTGTAGAGAAGAACAGAACACAAACAGCTCTTGAAGGCACCATGAGTTACAAAGAAAGATATCAAAGCTCTCTCTTACTCAGTGAGGCGAGGCCGTCAGCCTGAATAAATCACCTTTGAACAGGACAAAACGTTTTCTTTATACAATTTCACAGAATTGACCAACCCATTGGTTAATTTTAATATAATGACTTTCAGCATTATCTCAAAAAATTGTGGCCTTCCAGAGACCTTTCTCAAAGCAACCCCCCACCCTCAGCATATCAACAAGCTTTCCACAGAACAAAGCAGGGTGTCCAAAGTCATTTTAGCACTAAAACACACACTGAGTTAAAGGCAATGTCAGCTACAGGTCTGAACTGGATCAGGTGGGTCCATCCATCTAAACAGAATCTCAGTTGGGGGTTTTTTCGCGCAAAAATGATGAAGGATCTTAAACCCAGGCGTTAAGATTATACATTACAGATCAAACAAACATCCAGGAAGGGAAATATTATAATAAAGGACAAGGTTCTTCTGTTACTTAAGTTTGGGGGTAGGTGCCTTTTCCCTGTTTGAGCTCACATCTGGAAAGCTTAACACTAAGGTTTCTGCATGCTATTGCATCGTGGAGGCAAAATTAAATACTAGCAGAGCTGGCACAGTGGTTGGGTTTATCCTACACAGATCAATGGGACAGCAACCAATATCTGTTTCAAGCGGTCACTGAGTGAACTGTGAACAGAAAGAGTCCGCAGTGTTGGGTTCGCTCAGGGAGAACCAGCATTCATAACCTTACATTTCTCACCGGGCTGCACTTTGGAAAGCTAGTAATACTCCCAACAAGCCAGTCAGCGGACAAACTGTTAACTCAGGGCTGTTTTTAATGAAGAAGAAGAAATCCCCAAATAACACAGCAACTTTAAGGGAAGGACAGAACATGTCGGTTAAACTGTACGCTGTGGTTGTTAGTTCGGAGGAAAAGATGTTAACTCATAATAGCATGTGTGCAGCACTTAAGGTATTGAAATGTCATGTCAGTCTGTATACAGACGTTCTTGGGCTGTGGTGGGAGGGGGGTGGTTGTTGTTGTTCTCTTTTAGCTCTCTGGTGTTGCTGTGAGAGTCCAGCTCAGCAGGGCACACCAGGTTGACATTCTCCTCTGTGATGTAGCAGAGAGGGGGGGGCTCTGCGCCGGGGCCCAGGGAGGAGGTGGTGGAGTCGGGGGAGTTCACAGCTCCATGTCCCTCTGAGGAGGAAGCAGAAGCAGGGCAGGTCTCCAGGCGGTCGTTCTCCACCTCAGGTAAGGGGCTGACGGTGGCGAAGCGGGGATGGTAGTCCCCCCCACTGGAGCCGTGGCTGCAGGACGTCTTCATGCTCTCCAGGTCGAAGCAGCTGAACTCCGAGAAGTGACTGGAGTGAGAGTCAGCCACAGAGGGCAGGCTTCCGTTCAGCGAGGGGCAGTCGAACTCGGAGGAGTGGGTGCTGCGCTGCTCCAGCAGCTGGGCGTCCAGGTCCTCCCGCGTCTCCTTGATCTTGGTGCCGCCCCCTTTCTTGCGCAGCTTGCTTTTGCTCTTTTTGGCGCCAGAGCTGGAGGATGAGGAGCAGGATGCCTCTTTGGCCCACTTTGTGGAGGTGCCTTTGCCTTCTGAGGACGGGCAGCCACTGGAGGGGCAGCTCCAGACGCAGCGGCCAACATGGCCTCCATCCTCCACGCTGCTGCTGCCACTGTGGCACCGCAGTTTGCCCGGTTTGGATTCAATGTCCACCTGGACCTCCATACTGTGCCCATCTCTGAAACATGAGAGGGAGGCATGACACAAACAATAATCTGAAGGAATGAAGAGAAAACTTTAGCAGTGTATATGGGTGTGGGTGTGTGGGTAGCATAACAAACGAGTTTCAAAGGGCTGATTTACTGAAAAGCTGAAAGTCCGAAGAGACAGGCAGGATGCACTAAACCAGGGGTGCCCGACCAGTCGATCGCGATTCCCATTCGATCGCAAGATGTGTCTAAAAATAGAACAACAATATTCTGCTGTATCGTTAATGTCCTATAACATAATCTTCCTGTGCCAGAATAATGCACTTGAACGCATCAAAGCTCTATGATTGGCGTGACCCCATGTGTCGGGGCGTGGCTGGTGGGCAGTGGGCATAGTTCGCTGACGTTGTCTGTGTCAACAGGAGTGACAGTCCGCACACACACAAGACCGCAATTATGGCAGAAGCAAAAAAGCCCAAAATATATAATTTTCACTCAGAGTGGGAGGATGATTATTTTTGTATCTATTCCAATTCAAAGTCCATCTGTCTCCTCTGCTATGCGAGTGTGGCTTTATCGAAGAATGGTAATTTAGGAGCGGCATTTCAAAACAGTGCACAAACGCTACGAGACGGAATTCCCTCCTAATTCTGCACTACGCTCCCAAAAGGGGAGGGACCTGAAAGGACAGCTAAATGCACAGCAGTCCATTTTCACCCGGCCCAACAACAAGAGCAAGGCTGCTACCATAGCATCTTATCGTGTCAGCCACGTTCTTGCGAAACACATGAAGTCTTTCAAAGATGGAAAAGTTGTGAAAGAAGCATTCCTGGAGGCTGCCGACGCGCTTTTTGGGGACACTAAAAATAACAGTAGCATTTCAACAGGTTATTGATATAATAAAAACTCAAGTTAGATACCGTTATTAATCAGCTGTAAGTTTTAGTCTGTTTGAACTTATTCATTATAATTATTGTACAAAATGGTATAAGAATGCAAACTTAAATTGATTATAGTCTATTATCAATTCAGGTTAAGAAACTAGTGTTGCTTGCATTCTATTTAAAAAGGCATTTCTTTTTATACTCTACTAAAATAAAACAAAAAAAGGGTTTGATTCTATTAATTTTGTCTTTTTTATTGCACTTTGGAAGCAGATTCCTGTGTAGCTTCAGATCTGAGTTGTCTTATTAGTAAGCCTCATTTATACTTTTGTAGCGACACTATTTTTATATAAGTATTTTCTTTTTTCCCTGTGTCATGTGTGGCAGCACTGTTCAATGTTTCTTCAAAACATTACCCACTGTAGTATGTGACGTGTAAATAAACTCCAACTCTGTATCAACAACACTGTTGTGTAAATTCAGTTAAATACTTGTATGTGTGTAGATTAGAAAAAGAGGTAAGATAAAGGATCTGCAGTATTTTATGAAGTATTAATTGTAAAAAGGTCAGTTTTAATACAAGTAGAAGTGTGTATTTACCTGGTAGTAGGCTGTCAGTAATGGCTACGACTCTCTATTTGGACTGGTAGATGTCTGAAGACTGGCAACTTTAAAAGTCGCTCTCGGTTCAAAAAACATTGGGCACCCCTGCACTAAACTGTTGGCAGCTTGTTGTAACATCACTAAAAACGAAATGCTTCTATAATAAATACTGGATCCTCATCTTAAATACAGCCAACCCACATGAATATTCTATCTTACAATTTCAAATATTAATAGTTGAATACCTTTCTTCAGTACTGACGTGAGCAGTGATATTCACTCTGTATTAATGTTGTGTGATCAAAGGTATGCAAGTTATAGATATTTCACTGTCTCCTATTTCAGACAGCGATTACAGAAAAGCGCACACATGTTGATGCCCTCTCTCTCCTGACAGCTTCCTGAAATCTAAAGCGCCGGTCAGCCCACCTGTCCAGGGGCATGTAGGCATTCAGAATGGATCCAGCCATTGCCTTGGTGCTGGCGTTGTCGCTGATGGCGCCCAGGCTGACGGTGCCAGACTCCCCGCTCAGACTGTAGCGCTCCTTCTGCACATCCGCCTGCACCTCCAGCCTGACAACAACATATATCATTGATATATATATAGGGCTGTGGTTGTAAACTCAAACTAATTAAAAAGACTCAAACTGAACTAAAACAAGATTGCATGGCTAAATTAAAATTAAAATAATCATAAAGACAAATCATTTATCTATTATAATTGAATCAATACCAAAGAATGACGAAGCAGGAATGTCTGTAAACTCTGCAACATTAAACTCCAAAAATGGAACAGATTTCAATATTGTAGTCCATATGACCTGTTGGTTTTCAAGTCCACTGAATCCTCTACCGACCGGCTTAACGCCTGGAAGGGAGATATAGAAGAGGATATTTCCTTGGATGACGGGGGTGTGATATGCACTGAGGCACATAGGCAAACTGCGAATACCAGATTTAAATTACTACAACACAACTGGCTGATGCGCACGTACATAACACCTGTGATATTAAATCAGTTTAATAATAACATTCCAGATATTTGTATTAAGTGTGAACAGTCTAAAGGCACACTTTTCCACTGCATGTGGGAGTGCAAAGAGATTGCAACTTTCTGGTGCGAGATCTCACAAATAATTCACAAAATGCTTGATGTTAAGATACCTCTTGATCCTAAATTGTTTATTTTGGGACTTTACCCCTCCACCCCAGTCATAACAAAGAATAAAAAGAATCTCATAAACATGTGTTTACTCCAAGCAAAACGCTCGATTGCCTTGTCATGGAAGAACACTCGGAGGCCACAGGTGGGCCAATGGCTGAGGGAAATTAGTAATTGCTGTTCTATGGAGAAGATAACGTACATTCTGAAAATGAAACTTATGATAAGGTTTGGGTTCAACTGTTGTCTATTTTAATGGGTCAAACATGCTGAGAAATAAGGGACAGGGATCTGGTTGAAAGGAAAGTACTTCTTAAACTGCAGTCAGTACGTACTCTTTTTAGGATAATGTTGCTACTGCCCAATTGTTTGTGTTTTTATTTCATTTCATTTTATGTCTTTTTTTAAATGATATATTTTGTATGTATGAAGCTACATCTCTTTGAGACATTATGCCTGCTTTGGAAGAGAACTCAAAAGAATTGTTTAAAGCCTGAACTAAACCTTTCTTAAAACCTACAGAAAACTAAAACTAGCAAACAAAACAGCCAAAAAAGTAATGTGAAATTGTCAAAGTCAAAACTAAAATGTGGTTTCAGTACCTGTTCAGGTAGTGCACCATGGTGCTGCCGGAGAGGCTGCCGGTGATGCTGGCCCCGGCCAGGGCCCTGGTGGACGCCGTCCCACTCAGGCTGTCCCTGGTGGCCCCCACACGGTCCATGTGGCTGCCGCTGGCACTCAGGCTGCCCGTCAGCCCCCCCACACTGCCTTCACCTATACTGGGGTTGTTTCTGGTGTCTGCCACTGATGTAGTATCTGCATAGAAAGAGCCATCATGAATCAATCAATCAATCGGGAATGAAGGTCAGTGCTGGGTCTTAAATGATGAAATCCAACAGATTTCTCTAGGACAGGGACTCGGTGGTTTATGTGTCAGCAAAGACTTGGGAATAAACACATAAAGTCACTCTTGGGTGTCTTTATAGGTGGGGGGAAGTGGGGGTTATTTGGGATGTGGGCGGTGAAGCCTACCAGTGGCCCCCGCCCCGCTGCCAACATTCATGTCATTCTCGTCGTCAAATTCTATGCGAACTCCTTTGCCATTCCCAGCGGAGACTCCACACCCCCCGCTCCGGCACAGTGAGATGGGCACCACACCGTAGACGTACGCCAGCATGATGGGAACTCCAATTCCTGAGGACCAGAGACAGAGACCAGCAGGTACACTTTAGACCAGGCATTATATACAAAACAGTGGAGCACACTATCGCATGCACACCATATACAAAACCATCTCTTTTTCCATCTTCTTGTAGAGAAGAGTAAAAAACGATTTGCTTTTCAATAGTTATGTTATGGTATGTAACTTAGTGATTAGTAAGGTAACTAGTTGACTTTAAGTAAGCTACAAGATATTCTTTTAAATAATAGGAACTCTGAGAATAAACAAAATAAATTCCTGAGGCTAGCAAAGTAAAACAAGGATATTTCAATGAACATAGTGCGTGAAGGGGACGGACACTGACCCACAGTGACTGCAGCCACCACTGGAGACACGATGACAGAGAGAGTCACCCCCCCCGCGATCACCAGGTTTCTCTTGTGGTTGACGATATCTTTGCCTTCATAACGGTTGTGGATCTTTCAGAGAGAAGCAGAGCAATGAGACGCACACAGTCTGTGTCCAAAGCAGCTGAGAGCACAGTTTTGTGGCCTTGAACACACCAAGGACTGATAGGACTGACAGTAGACAGGAACAGTGTCAACAACTCTACATTGTTGGATTGAGTGGAAGACTCATGTTATTTTAATCTCCTAACAACTGGTCACATGGTAGCCAACAAGCCAGAGTGGGAAAGTAATTCTCCAGTGTACAGTAACCAGCCACCGATGACAGCTGATATTATTTTGAGAATAGATTAAAGCATTGGTTCCCATCCGGGAAGGATGCTGCAGGATTCTCTCCCTGTGTAGTGAGCGTTTTCCGGATTCCAACATTCAGTGCATTTTCGACTTCTGATCCCTTTCCTGGGAGAAATGTTTCAAAAGATGTGAACTCTGTCTGAAGTGTTTGTGCTGATTCAGTGTCTGTGTTTCAACAGAGTGTCAGATCAAAGGGAACACGTCTGTCCGAGGCAAACACAGACTGTTCACCCAATCAGTGTTTTTATTGTCCTCCTCTGTCCCTGAGTGACAAGGTTCATTTAATGTTGAAATTCTTGCCAATAAAGATTTAAGTGAGATATTTTTCAGAATTTGGTTGACATAGGAGAGATTTCTGCCAGCTCAGGCCAGAGACAAAGTACTTCTGATGAGACTTGTAACTATATTGCAAGTAACTGGCTTTGTCCTGGTGATTCATCAGGCACCATATTTAAAGAGCATCTTGCAGGTTTTCTTTTTTTTCCTACATTTATGCTTAAACTTGCTTGAAAATTAAAATTAAAAAAGTGAATGTAGGATTTGATATGTTTTACGAGATATAAGGGCAGGAATTCAGAGGGAAAGAGTATTGTGTTTGTGCAGGTTGCACAAATACCTGCCTGTCAGGACATCGAGTCCACAGTTTCCCTCACGGGAAAAGGACCGGAGCTAGCGTTCGTTCCTGGGGGCGTTGTGCATCCACCTCCCTGCAGCACATACTCTCCACAGCTTTATCAGGAAACCGTATTACATCTCTCTCCCCCCCCCCCCCTTCGCTGCTTTCTCTCTCTCTCTCTCTCCCCTCCGGTACACGGCACCGTAAGACGTAGTGTGGAGTTGTATTAGGTAACGCTGTGGTTGCTGTACTGCTCCAGCCGTCTCCTTTGTGTTTGTTTGTTTCCCCCTGTCTGTGTTGTTTGTGTGTGCGTGGTGGCTGTCACTCCTGTCTCCCGGCTCAACCTCAACTCACCTGCTGCAATCAGCTTTGCACCCTCCCCGACTACACACCTGCTTTCCATCAAGCCATTTACAACGGCATATCAATGGAGGCTCCACAACCTTTCTCCGCCAGATCGTCAAGTATCAGCCGTATCTCGCGTCTCTCCTCCGGTACACAGCACCGTAGTGTGGAGTTGCATTAGGTAACGCGAGATACGGATGGATCTGTATCAACAGTACTGCCAGTAACATTACTATATTATCAATGCTACTTTAGTTATAGCCTGATATATGATAGCTAACTTCACAATGTTGTGATGTGACGTTAGCTAACATTCTGTAGCTAACGCCGGTCACTCACCAAGATAGCTGCCCAGTTCTCCACTGGTTCTCCTCACACCACAGCTCAATTTCTCTCCGATGGCCGTTATTTCTTCTAATCCTTGGCTGCTCCTGGTCTCTTGGACGCCTAGCAGGCTCATAATTATAAGGTTGTGGTCCGTCATATGCATTCGAATATTCAGGTTCAACTTCTTCTGTGTCGAAACTAGCATTGGGATCCATGTTTATTAATACGTTACACCGGCCGCTCTTCCCCTTGTTTCCCCTTTGTTAAGTCACACGCGGGAGGTCACGTGCCGAGGATTTTTTATGCGTTCGTGAACATTTCTTACAAAAACGACGCCAGATGTCACTGTAGTGTATATTTCTGTATATTTTTTTGAAAATCTAGTGTATTCATCATTTTCCTACACATTTATTCACAGGTGTCTTTGACCTGGAAGTTGCTCTTTAAAGTCAAGACTGAACAGCTTCATTCATGCAGGGCATGTGGAATGCAGGTGATTCATGCTCAGAGGGTTCACATGTGTCATGTGAACCCGGCTGAATGTGCTCTGGTTTGTCAGGGAGGAAAGGTTTTTTGGCTTCTTTTTGGCAGGCCTAAAAAGGGGAATTCTGGAGAGTCTGAATACTTTCACTTTGTTATAAGTTCTTATTGGACAAGCAGAAACTGATTAGTGATACAGCACAACCCAAGTGTATATACTAGGGCTGTCAGTCGATTCAAATAGTTAATCGCGATGAATCGCAAATGAATTGCACATTTTGTATCTGTTCTAAATGTACCTTTGAGGAATATTTTTCAAGTTTTGAATACTCTTATCAACATATGAGTGGACAAATTGCTTTATGCAAATGTTTGATTATTATCATTGGAACAATGACAAATATTTTCAACACAACAACCTGGACTCACTCTCTCTCTCTCTCTCTCTCTCTCATCTCTCTCTCTCTCTCTCTCTCTCCTCTCTCTCTCTCTTCTCTCTCTCTCTCTCTCTCTCTCTCTCTCTCTCTCTCTCTCTCTCTCTCTCTCTCTCTCTCTCTCTCTCCTCTCTCTCTCTTCTCTCTCTCTCTCTCTCTCTCTCTCTCTCTCATCTGCACTGAGCCAGTTGCTCAAACAGACAAGCCTACAGGTGTCGGCGAAATGCCGCTCCTCTGTCTTCATAAACAGTCAATGCATGAGACTGAAGTTTGTGGGTTAAAATGTGCAGTCGACACGTTGGATGCGATCCGAATGATCTAATGCAGCCCCTCGTCCTCCAGAATGTTAAGCTGTAGCCCCCCCATTTAGCTATCGCTGTTGTTGTCCAGGCGTCTCCCCGACAAACTTTCAAGCGTGGTCTGCCGCAAGCCAGCGACAGGAGCGGGCTGTCAGCATCAGCTGTGTGCTTGGCTTGCTGTTTAAAACACCTTTTTTTGTATCCATATCTCTCGCTAAAATCTGCCACCATCCAACTAACAACAACGTCAAGCCTAAAATAAAGTTTTCCTTCCATGATGAGGACATAATGTGCGAAGGTATTTTGCCAACGTGCATATTTGTCAGTGTTTGCTGTGAGTATTTATTTATTTTTTTTCTTCATTTACATTTAGAATACAAACGATAATGTTTATTTTCATATATAACTATTATGTACAGAAATAATAATGTCATTAATCATAATATGCCATTAACGTGCACCGACTAGTTGCTTTAATTGACGACTACTGGGCATCAACTAGAAAGCTCTTTAGTCCAGGCAGCCCTACATACAGTAAATCTAACATATACAGATCCAAATGAGTCAATGTTCTTGTCCAAGAAACTCTACAAGCAGGGGAACTTAAAAATGTGTCTCCAATTCCTCACCTTCCTCCCAACATATACAGGGATGCCGATAATCATGGCGGGGACAGCAATACCAGCAATTAGAGCGATGCCGACGGGGGCTCCAACAAGCGTTCCCAGCTGCCAAAGAATCTTTTTCTTCCTGCTCCATGGCTTCTTCCCCCAGAAAGTACAGCCTGACGGACTGATAAAATGTAGAAAGGGAAGACAAGTTAAGGAAAAAGAAGAAAAAAAGGAGGCGAAGCTACATTTCCTTTCGTACAGTCGAAACTGGGATAGGTCTAAACCTTTTATAGTGTTAAATAACTGAGGGAAAAGTGTTTCTCCCTGTCGAGACAACAGTATAAAAGTATGCTGGTTGGCTTTATAGCTTTTTCCCCAAAAAAGGGATTTTAATTTAGCATTGCAGGTCGGAAACCTTGAGAGGTGGAACAACTCAACAGGATGTTGTTTTACTTATCCAAGCCAAACTCAGAAAAAGCTAAACTTTTCTCAAAACATTAACCATTATCAGAATTACACCCTCCATAAAAACGCGATTCTGAGATCGCAGAATTTACCGCATAATCGGCAACATGGCGCAGATTTTTTTAATTTTTCCACACAAATTTGAGAAGAAAAAAAGTAACTCGTCTTGACGTGAAGTAGTGATGATGATGATGATGACGCGACGTCATCAGCTCACGCATCACAGAAGATAAACAACAACCGAAGAGTAAACGTGTGGAACACGGGAGAGAAAACACCAAGATTAAAACATCTGATCCATCTCATTTACCGACGAACATTTCTGCTAAAGACCGGGCAAAGCAGTACCCCGATGTCTTTCACGAAAGTGGGGGGAAAGTATTCTGCACCCCGTGCAACTGTGTGTTGGAGCATAAGTCTTAGAGAAAATCGACGGTGACGACCCACTTTAATTCATTCAAACATTCGAAAATGCTTTCTGCTGCTGCGGACAAGAAAGCCGAGGCATCAACCTCCAAAACCCTTTCGAGGGCTACAAGAAACGAAGTGAGTAGCCTACAAGATTGAAGCTGGTCAGATAACGAACGAGTAAATGAAAACAGAATGAGGCGGAGAAGAGTGTGTGTGTGTGTGTGTGTGTGTGAGAGAGAGAGAGTGTGATTAAAATAGCCCAATTGCTTTTACAATACATAAACATTGATCTGTTTAATTGATAGGAAAGGGGTTTAACGTTAGTGGCAGGTTGTGTGTGAGAGAATAATAAGACAGCCCAATGTTTAAAGAAAAATCTATTTTTTTTTAATTTGGCATATTTCGCAACTTCCCGCAATTTCACCGCATAAAATCACATACAAACCCTGCATTTTTAATTGCATAATCAAGGATTTTAGCCCGCATAATCAAGGATTTTTGCCCACGTTTTTCTGGAGGGTCTACAGAATGTTCACTTTCACTTCACAGAAGGTAGAGCTCTTAACAATAGAACTACCTTCCTCCTTTCTTTTTGAAGTATCATTGCTCCAGTGGATGCTGGACATGGCGTTCTTATAACACTATATTTATTTTATCTCTCAGTGAGGGGAAATGTCCCCATAAACATGTTTGTCTTTATTTGACAGATGTAACCTGCATCTTATGTGTCTTGTTAAGTGCTCGTTGCTAGGTGAAGGACACCAAAGTTAACTAGAGAATGCAATTCCTGAAGAAATTGCTAGTGGGAATGCTTTATGCTGAAAATCTGACGCTAAACTGCTATGCTGAAATGTAATGTGTAAGAAGAAAGTGAAGGAATTTAGATTGAAATGATACATGAACACAGGGGCTTGAATGTGTGAAAAGAGAAGTAGAAAAGACTTAGAAAAGCAGCAGAATATTTGAACTGCAAACTATTGAACTAACTTGATGGTGAATGATCTGTCACCATGCCAACGGTATTTGATGACACCCCTAATACGCTTAGATGTGTTGATGGCTGCATCGTTACCAAACCTGTGAAGTTTTGGGCCATTTCGAGCATTTTCACTGAAGTTATGAGGAAACCGTGTTTCATGGCGAGCATTGTGTTACCATGGCAACGGCATTTGAAGAAATCTCACAACTGTCCCGTAGATGTCTTCACGGCTGGACTGTTAGCACACATGTGAAGTTTGAGCACTTTTTGAACATTTTCATAGGAGTTAATAGCAATATCGTGTTTTATTGCAAGGGATGCGTTGCCATGGCAACAGCTTTGAGGAAAATTGCAAGTGAAAGTATGAAGGGACAGTATGAAGGGACAGTGTGAAGTAAAGTATGAAGGGACCAGTATGAAGGGACAGTATGAAGGAAAAGTATGAAGGGACAGTATGAAAGGACAGTATGAAGGAGCAGTATGAAGGGACAGTATGAAGGGACAGTATTAGGGGTGTAACGGTTCACAAAAAATTCGGTTCGGTACGTACCTCGGTTTTTAGGTCAAGGTTTGGTTCGGTACAGCAGAATTTTTTTTCACAAAACATAAAATATATATATATATTTTTGGATTATTATTAAACTGTGAATAATGTATTCACTCAAATAAATACAAAATATAATAAAATAAACATTAAGGTGCAGCATTTCGATGAACTGAAATAATCTGTATTTGAACTTTACTGTACTAGTACTCAAAGCATAAACTATTGGTTTTGGATTTTTAATTATTATTAAACTGTGAATATTCACTCAAATAAAATACAAAATATAATAAAATAAACATTAAGGTGCAGCATTTCGATGAACTGAAACAATCTGTATTTGAACTGTACTGTACTAGTACCTAAGCAGCCAGTTTGACATTATGACTTGCTTGTCATTGTATTTTTTAATGAAAAATTAACTTGTCAACATTGCTTGCCGAAAGGGCAGATCTGCTGGCACTAACAATGTCTCCTGCTGTGGAGAACACCCTCTCTAGGGACAGAGGTAGCAGATACAGCTAGGTAGCGCTTTGCTAACATGGCAACATAAGGATATTTGGCGTTTGTAATAGGTTTGGCTCGGTCTGAACTTTTTGCGAGTGGTGGAGGCTTAAATGCTAGTGGGAGTGGGGTTTGCACTTCAGTCTTTTTTCTTTTGGTACCGGTGATATTCACGTTCGGGTGATGCCTTTTCAAATGAGGGTGCAAGTTTGATGTATTGCCAGCTGCGTAACCAATTTTAGTTGAACAATGCCGACAAACAGCTTTGGTTCTGTCCACCTGTCTTTGTCCATCATCCTTGTACGTAACTGCGAAACCAAAATGTTCCCAAACCGGAGACTTCAATGATGCTGGAGGATTTTCGAGCTCAACTTTATCTGCGTTCGACATTTCGACAGTTCCTCAAATAAAATTTGAACGCATCCCTGTGACCAGCTCTCATGGTAGGCCTCTCGTCCAATGAAATGACTTGGTCGCTCTATGACGCGTTGATACCAATGTGAGCAAATTACTTCCAAAAAGTTGTTCACGTTCTCAATTTTGTACGTTTAACGTTATATTCGTTCGGTACACTTCGGTACACACGTGTACCGAACCGAAGGGCCCGTACCGAATAATTTCAGTACGGTTACGTGTACCGTTACACCCCTAGACAGTATGAAGGAGCAGTATGAAGGAGCAGTATGAAGGGACAGTATGAAGGAACAGTATGAAGGGACAGTATGAAGGAGCAGTATGAAGGAGCAGTATGAAGGAGCAGTTAGCAGTTGAAGTCGCATGAAGATTTTTCAAGTCTGAAGAATTTCTCCATTGACTTCCATGTTAAAAATGTGATGAGTTATGGGATGTATCTCTGGAATTATGAAAGTTATGAATGAGAAAAATAATAGCCATTGATTCCGGATCGAGCTGAACGTTTTGATGTTAGAACGGAGTTTCTGCGATGTGGAATGTGGGAGCAGAAGACGCCAAAATAACCCGGTGGAATAAAAATAAAGAATTTTGTGCGTCGAAGAACAAGTACCGTAGTTGGAATGCTGTATCAGCATTATTTAGTTGGAATGCTGTATCAGCATTATTTAATAATGGGCAAGTTTGATTGAGTGGTTAGGGTTTCCTAACCAAAGTTAACATGAGTTGAATTAAGATAAATGGTATTCTTAAATTAAGTTAGGATTGGCTTTTGTACCAAATTGGGCAAAGTCCTATTGTAGGCATTATCTGAATCTGGGTTTATGAAGATGTGTGCGTTTGAATAAACCGACCTCAGGTAGTGCAGGTCTGAGATCTCCTTCATGCACAGCCAGCAGAACTCACAGCCGCACACAGCGCAGGTCATGTGGTTACAGCTGCCGTCGTTCATTTTGATGATGTAAGCAGCACAGCGCGGACATGGCTTAATGTCATCAGCTGAAAGGAAAGAGAGAAAACTGTTTTATAATTATTACAGGCTACAATGCTTACATTTTATGATATGTATTCTCATAAATAATGAGGTGAACAGAAAGACAGATTAAGGTTTAAACTGACAGCGTTGTCCATGCCTATAGGTTGTGCAGATATTACACAATTCTGTGTTTAAAATGTGTTTCATTGTAGAGAACTTTGAAACTGGGCTTTTAAACAATCCTTTACAAATGAAGATAATATAATGATGTCGTGCACCAAGACGTGATGAGTTGCTTGTTAAAACATAGGAGTTATGGAAACAAATAACACAATTGATCTGTGAAATGTTAGTCTCGGCCCGTCTGAGGTAGCAGCCTCACAGCGTGTGTCATGTCCAACTGTGTACACCTAACAATATTGTTTACTTGTCTCCCCCTTCCCAACAACAACTTCGATATTCCACTACGCTTACATAGACGTTCTGTTGCCGTTCCCTATGATCGTCTTTGTGCAGTCAGTATAAATGAATATGGGGCATTTCACTGACCATTTATAGGTTTGTATGTTTTTGGTCATTGATTATAACGGAATGTCAGCTTTTTTTTTTCTGGCGATTGCATTTATGCTCAAAAATCATAAAAAAGGTGTTCAGATGTGGAGACTATCCATATGAGGAAACGTGTAAGTAACATCAACATTTGTTTACCGCAGATCTTATTTTTCCCCCAAATCCAATTGCCTTTATCGAGGGAGCCCCAGTGTTCTATCTTCCTGGTTGGTCTACGTAAAACTGTCTTCACCGCACCACTCTATTCCCTTCAATCCATCATCCAATGAAATGGAATACATATGTAACACTGCTACCATTGTGGTAATGTCTTGCATATAATCTATGCTCCTGTTTAGCAATGTGTGACCACAGGACAAAGAGAGAAGAGCAGCCCACCTGCAGCTCCGCTCTCCTGGCTGTAGCTGAGGGAGGAGGAGCGCACCGTCCTCAGGCGGAAGCTCTGGGCTCTCTGCTGCCGCGCTGCATCACACGTCTGGTTGGGATGCCACAGCTGCTTACAGTGGTAACAGAACTCTGTGCCACAGCCCTCTCTGCCGCACGTGATCTTAGGACAGCTGGCACAGCCGAAAGCAATGACTGCGAACCTGGTAGAAGACAAGCAAAACATATCAGGAAATGCATAGATATAAATCACAGAATGAGTTTTGTCCAAACGATGTCATTGTCTGCAATAACAAATGAAAAGACTTCTGAATAAAACTAGCATAAAATGTTAGATAACAGAAAAATATGTATATTTAAGTAAATGTCTTGCATATAGAACGCCAGCAACAAAAAGCAACAAAATTAGACAGCTGACATTGAGAATAGATGATGAAGACTTGTGTTCCTTTTCAAAACACTTCTACTCATCTAGCGGGTGCCTAAGTTAGAATGTACAGATACCAGCTTAATCCTTCTTTTTACACTCACAGTATGTTAGAGAGCATTTTGAATGGCAAACTACAAAAGCACTTTGTCCCCCTCTTTCATCAGCATTGTGATCCATATAGAGGCTGCAGAGTACTCTTGACATGAGTAGTGACGCTGTGTCCATCCTCAATTACTGTGTTTACCACTGAGTGTGTTTGCCCTCAGGGTGACAGAGTGACAGCTGAGGTGATGTGATGCATGAGGACTCCAGCTAACAGACAGGAGACAAATCTAAAGACGTTGTTCAGAAAACGTTTGTAGTGGCTAGCCAATGTCTTGAGGGAAACCCCGGAGCATGTGACTGAAGCAGAAGCCCCCCAGCCCCTCTGTGCATGACCTCAGATTCAGTTTGATCACAGAGCCATGAAGAGCCTGGGAGACTTGCTACGCTATGGATCATTCTACTCTGCAGAGGACTCAGTCCAGAATGCAGACAGATAATGAAGCTTAGCAGAGACGAATCAAAGCTTTTTAAAGTCACTGTTGGGAAGCCACCACACTGAAAACTATTAAGAGTATGGTCTGCAAAGGAATATACTGTTAATAAAACAATATGTCAAAAACCGACACAAAAATAGAAAATGTAAGGCTTATTTTCCTCTCTTTTTCCCTGGCACAGGATTCACTTGCTGCATGGGTGTGCCTGAACAAGGTGCTTCTGATTATGTGGGCCAAATGACTGTAGGCTGAAGTTATTGTTTCCAGGAGAACAGCACTGGTTCAAATTTGCCTTCTGTGCATTTCCCAAAGTTCTCTGAAACACGGCACATAATAACAGGGAAGCTAATCCAACACAAACTTCTTACGTTGTTTTATGCTACTCGTTTTTTAACCTTTAAAATACAGGACACAAAACTCACAAAAAACTAACAATGTTCATAAATGTTTTAAGTGAGGCATATTTATCGTATTCTAAGTTTCAGTCTTCTAATTTAAGAGCTGGAGGTATATTGCCTAGAGATCGCTTAAAGTTTCCTTCTTACTAATCGTTTGTTTTGTTGCCATGCTGTGTATTTTATTCACTTCTTACCCACAGTCCGGCGCAGGGCACCAGCGGCAGTCCGGGTCAGCCACCAGCCACCTCCTCAGCATGAACTCCTCATATTTCCCCATGAGTGCCCGGTCACCCAGGATCATGCGGATGTCGTGAGGGTTGAAGCGCTCCGAGCACTCGGGGCAGCTGATGTTGACACGAGACTCTGAGATCTCGATGCGCAGATACTGCCGTAGGCAATCCATACAGGAGCGGTGGTGACAGGTCATGATGTCAGGGAAGCTCTCCCTGGAGTGGAGCAGAAGGCACAGCGGGCACTCCAGTAGATCTGCCGTCACCGCACCACCAACCTTAGAGGAGGAGGAGGTGGTGGTAGAGGAGGAAGGCCCAGAGTCAGATGAGGTGGAGGCGGCAGCAGAGGAAGCTCCGACCCCAGCCACAGAGAAGAAGGCAGAGTGCTTATCGTTACACATCTCAGAGTGGATGCTCTCAATGCTGGCGATGCCATCCACACCGACTAGCCCAATGGGTCCCGGGTACTGGAGCTCTCGGGACCTTTGGCGCCCTGATTTGGGCTCCCGGCCTCGCGGCCTGAAGAGAGAGGCCAGGGAGAAGCGCCTCTTCTTGGGGGCCTTTTTCACAGAGGGCAGAGAGATGGAGGAAGCAGTGGACTGCAGGTCCCGGTCAGAGCCCAACTCCCCTCCGCTACCACCACCCAACTGCTGGTGCTTCTCCAGGCTCATCTCTACGGAGGGAGAGGGGGGGTGTGCCAGAGGCGAGCCGGAGCCCGGAAGCCTGTCCCTCACATGTGGAGGGAGGTGTTGAAGTTGGATGGGGCTGGGAGAAGGGGTAAGGTGGTGGATAGGGGAGGGGGAGGGGGATCTAGGGTGAGGGGACAGGGCTCCAGAGGGCCCGTCTGGGTTTAAGACATGGTGGCTTCTCCTGATCAACCTTGTGGTCACATCTAATAAACGGATTTTGGCTGAGGGGTGGGGGTCACCTGCTGCAAAACAGCAACAGAACCTGGAAAAAGCAAAAGAGGAAAGAAAGGGAAATGGCAAGAGGGGGGGAGGAAGTATAAAGGGGGAGAGAAAAGCAGAAAGGAGAGATTTCAATATACATATATAATATTCAATATCAAAACCTACTCACAGTGATAAGGAGATGAAAGCCACATTTCCTTTTACTTCCAGAAAAGCATTCTTAAAAGCTTGACCTAAAATTGTAAAAGAAATAAAGAAAATTAGGTAATCATTATCTATAATGCTCTCTCCACAAGTCTGCCTAAACCAGAGTAAATGTATTACATTTTTCATAACATTTAAAGCTCCTTTAGTTTTTTATGAATGCAGTTTTGTTCCTTCCTGCCTTTGCTGGTTTTCTGTCAAATTCACAACATGTCAATTACAGGAATATCATGAAACATTGCCTTTGAGTTTCTATGGAGAGAGCTGTGCATCCGACTGTGAAACTACCGTCGGCGCCGCACACCGCTTGAAATTGTTGCTGGTCACTGAACTCCAAGTTCATATTATTTCAATTTTGACATGGTTACTGCTGATGAACTTTTGATTGGCAAACAATCACATAACAGCTGTATGTAACTGCAAAAAGCAAGCAGGTAACCGTAGAAACAAAACTTAGCTTGTCGTTTTTACCGCAAGGCTCTGCGCCGAACCTCACAATGAGCAGAGAGCAAATCAAGTATCGTATGAATTCAGCTTCAGGCTACGTGAACTGAGCCATCTCTATCCACCAATTAAAACCCTGAGATAGGAACCAAAAGCTCTGGAAATAGCTAGTTAGTGGACCATAAGTTTAGATATCAGCAGACTTTTTTTGTAATTATAATAATTTTGCCTGTATAAATTCCTAAGGTAAAATGTAAGGTACAAGGTGTAAACTGTCCTCAGGAATGGAGGACATACTGTAAAAAAAAGACCAATATGTGAACTTAATTGAATATGATGATATAGTGCACACTGCTTACTTCCTGCTGATTATTCCTTAAACCCGGCTTTCTAATATTCTAATGTTTGTTCAATAAACAATGCAGTATTCCTATGTATCTGATAGGTCTTGACATTTGGCTCAGTCAACATCGCAGCTGGTAGTGCAGGGTTACATGGCAGATGAGACAGTCACAAAGCTGTGAGGAGAGGACAGAAGGTTGACAACCTTGAGCGGTGTTGACTCAGAGAGACAGGGCTCTGATGCGTCTAGAACAGTGGTTCCCAACCTGGGGGGCGCCAGGCCTCAGATGATTTGAGGCCAAATATCATATTTAGACTTTTAAAAAAAACAACATAATTGTAAAGCAATACAATATTGTCACTAAAAGCCTTGTCTCTACATTACAATAAAATATAAAAAATAATTGATTGATTAATTTGAATACAAATTGAAGTTAGTAAATAAAGGCATAAAAAGACAGAAATGTATAATTCTTTCTTTAATAGAAATGTTTCTTCTGCGGGTAAAGTGTCCAAACCATGGTTTTTCTGGATAAGCGCATTTTAAAAAACATAGTCATTGTCCATGCCGGTTTCAGTTGGATTATTTGTCACAGTTGCTCCGATCAGATCGGTCTCCTCCATTTTGTAGATTATTTACGACTTTTGAATCCACATAAACACATAGGCAAAATCCGGCTTACTTTGAGCATGTGTTTTAAAAAGTTTAATCCCTTTGTGAATTGTTTCCACTTGCGCCGTCCTTTAATTTCTTCATACAGCAGGAATCCAAATGAATTAATCCTGAGTCCAATAACCATCAAAGTCACTCCAATATTGCTCCTTAATTGCGCTTTCATCCTCCTTTAACAAAATACTTCACATTCATCCATTTTGTGACAGTAGTTGTAGCATTTTTGAGACTTTTAAACTTTAATTACCGCTGTTGTAACTTTTTCAATGTCATACCAAGCAGCTATGAGTGTGTTTGACAGTTTGTCTCTGGAAGGGGGGCGGTAATTAGGAGCAGTTCATAAATCCATGTAAACATGACCATTATTCAGTTAAAACGAGACGCGTCTGTCCCCAGGGGTACTCAAACCGGATACGTCACACGGGATGAGGGTTCCCAAACAACCAGAATTGTTTAAACTAAGGAAGTAGCGTAATTCATATACCGATAGCAGCACCGTTTGTCCAGCGGCTTAACGGGATATCGATACCGTCCAATCGGCTACCGGTACTCACTTACATTACATTACATTTAGCTTTTATCCAAAGCGACTTACAATAAGTGCGTTCGACCAACAAGATACAAACTTGAAGAAAACAGAATCATATAAGTACATCAGGTTTCATAGAGCTAAAACATTTCAAGTCCTACTCAACTGGCTTTAGATAAGCCAGCCCTTTATTAGTATATAAGTGCTTTGTTAATAATTCTATCGCTCGAAGTGGAGTCGAAATAGATTAGTTTTCAGTCTGCGCCGGAAGATGTGTAAGCTTTCTGTTGTCCGGATTTCAATGGGGAGCTCCTTCCACCATTTTGGAGCCAGGATAGCAAACCCACGTGTTTTTGCTGATGGGGACTTGGGTCCCTCGCAGTGCGGGTGCAGCGAGTCGTTTGGCTGATGCAGAGCGAAGTGCACGTGCTGGGGTGTACAGTTTAACCATGTCCTGGATGTAGGAAGGGCCAGATCCATTCACAGCATGGTACGTAAGTACCAGTGTCTTCAAGTAGATTCTAGCAGTTACTGGAAGCCAGTGAAGGGAGCGGAGGAGTGGTGTGGTGTGGGAACATTTAGGAAGGTTGAAGACCAGACGAGCCGCTGCATTCTGGATGAGCTGCAGAGGTCGGATGGCACATGCAGGTAGACCAGCCAGGAGGGAGTTGCAGTAGTCTAGGCGTGAGATGACGAAAGGCTGGACCAGAACCTGTGTCACTTTCTGGGTCAGCTGGGGACGTATCCTCCTGATGTTGTAAAGAGTGTATCTACAGCAGCGGGTTGTTGCAGCGATGTTTGCAGTGAAGGACAGTTTGTTATCTAGGGTCACACCCAGGTTCGTACCGATTCTCGATACTATTATTCGGTACGGGCCCTTCGGTTCGGTACACGTGTATACCGAAGTGTACCGAACGAATATAACGTTAAAAGTAAAAAATTGAGAACGTGAACAACTTCTTGGAAGTAATCTCAGGTGCTGCGTCGCATTGGGTTCAACGCGTCAGAGCGAGCAAGTCATTTCATTGGACGAGAGGCATAATATGAGAGCTGGGGCCTCATTTATAAAGGGATATACGCTCAAAAAATGGCGTACAACAGTTTCTACGCAATGTTAGCGATTTATAAAATACTAACTTGACGGGAAAACGTGCGGTCCTCCACGCAAACTCTAACCCATGCGCACGCACTAAGCACACAAACGGAAGAGACGAGAAACTGCGAAACCGTTGGAAGAAGGAAGAATGGAGAGAAATATGTGGAAATAATACCATAAATAAAATGTTACCTCTCATTTATCATATATGAAGAATTCATTTTTCAAACATTGATCAAAGCCAATCTTAAAATGATTAAACAAACGCCTGTTTGCGACTCCTCAGTGCACACAAAAACATAACTTGGAGAAATAAATAAATAAATACGGATATGTTATTTAAAACCACCTCGAATATGTTGTGTTAATGTTATGAAATGTTTTCTCGTAAATGATGCAGTAAGCAGGAGGACAGAATTACGTCTAAACTGACGCCGTTTTGGATTTCTATAAGTTGTAAACGAGCATGGTTTTATATACTATCATGTTTAATCATGTTTTATGCCGTTTGCTAAGACTTGATAAGTCGCTCTTAAAACACAGGAGGTATGGAAACTAAGAACACCATATGTGGTCAATTGTACAGCTAATATAACACAACACATTAGTTGTATTTCCTTTAACTGGTGGATATAGAGTTGCTGCAGTGGAGACGCTGCGCACAGCTGATCGACAGCTGGGACACAAACCACCAAATACGAAAACATAATTCAGATCCAGTCGTCATGACTCCACTCCGGAGGGATTCCATGATAATTTCTTACAGTTTCTCATCGAGGGGGTGTCTCCTGGCCCCGGTACAAACACACTGCCTGAGGAAGACTATGTGTATTTTTTTTGTCATGAACCTTTTTCGGACCACTTATTTATTTTGGTGACGATCCGACCTCCATGCTGTTACTCTGGTTCAAACTGCATCCACCAAACAATGTCATTTATCTCGACCTCCCCAAAATAACCAAAATCTGACACTGTGTCAGATGTCTTTTTTAGCTGTTCTGTCCTCATTTCCTGCTATCTTCTTCATAAAGTCAGTCAAAATGAATGAATGAATGGGCGTTTCTTTGACTATTTGTAGGCAAATATGGGCATTACGTGAAGCCCGCAAAAGCTGCACCGCATTTCGAGTCGATTGTGATTTATAAAAGGGAAACCGGCGTAGGAAGTACTGTACGCACTTTCCTCACCGGTACGCAATGTTTGGTGAATCGGAAAATGTCGGAACATTTCTGTACCTATTTTTTTGATTTTACTACGTAAGCAACCTTCCCACGTGAATCCTATGCACGGCGTTATAAATGAGGCCCCTGGTCACAGGGATGCGTTCAAATTTAGTCAGTAATTTGAGGAACTGTCGAAATGGCGAACGCAGATAAAGTTGGGCTCGAAAATCCTCCAGCATCATTGAAGTCTCGAGTTTGGGAACATTTTTGAATTGATTTTAATTGAAGCTCTAACATTTTCATGTAGAATAAAGACAAGAGTGATAATACTGATCACATTTATTGAAATGAGAACCAGAAATTATCTCAGATGTGGTCTCAAAGAATGTTTTAAACAAAAAGGGTGGATAATAATAAAATATATTAAATATGTAAACATTCACATTGGTCAAATGAAATGACACTGAGCAGAATGGATAAAGTTGGTGCAGGTCTTTCTTCATGCCTCCTCCGTGGACCCTCACTGGAAGTGGGATAAGTCCTCTGGAGACCAGGCTGTCTCAATTATCCACACTGTTAATATGAGTTGAACATAAATGTTTTAGGAAATGAAAAATATAAAGTTAACTATCAAAAGGGCTCCATATAGAAAAAGAAGAATTAATTATCCCAAAAATGTGATACTAATCACGGGTAACCTATGTGTAGCATTTTGCAATGCATAGAAGAAGAGCCAACGCTCAACATTTGTATAACAAATACAACTTCAGAGTAAATGAAACATGTTTACAGTCGGAGACGGTAGGTTTTCCTACAAAGAGAAGAGATAAATTAAGAGCCAGCTCCATTAGGTATCTAGCTCAGCCTCCTTTGATTTTCATAGAAAATTAGCTTGCTAATCAAATAAGCTATCATGGCTGCATATCTAAAAAGAATTATGAAAGCATGTTGGTACAGTCAGACACACAAGTCCGTTTGAGTGTGTGTGTCGGTATCTGACCGCTCACACTGCTAGCTAAGTAGCTAACTGTCCCTGCGGTTAGGCTACTTAGCTTGCATTGTTAGCAAAAGCTCGCTTTCTTGCACAGCTTTGCGTTACTTCTCACTTAACACAACAATTAAACAGAATGTATAGTACAAACAACACAAATGATCAATACTTACATATATTTTCACTTGTAGTATTACAATTGCAATGCTGGTTCCTCTGGGGGCCTTCTGTCTATGCTCAGACAACTTCCCATTTCACTCTATTTACTCAAATTCCTTCCTTGGTAATGAAAAATATTACTTTTTCTACTGTTATCCATGTTTAAAAAGCATAGTTAAGTTACAAGGCAAAAAATATCAATGCACTAATAGAAGTCTGCTGAAAATGTTTGTTTCCCCATGGCAGACGCACGTCAATATAAGCCACTGGCTCATCAATGTGACGTTAGATAGTCTAAGAGCCGTTGGATTCTTCAACACCGCAGATTTCTGTTTCTCAATCTTTATGAATTCTCCTTCACATCTTTCCTTAGCGCCATGACATGTTCACTGAGGTTAAGGAATAGTGCTTAGAAAGCAACCTAGGAGTGGCTGTTTTTGACAATTTGTCCACAACCATGGTATGGCTTAATAATTAAGCTGTGAACTAAGGAGGACGTAACATTCTTTAAGGGCTTAAAAGACACTTGGGATCAGTTTGAATTGTACACGTTTTGACAGATTGACAGACCAAAATTCTGAAATTGCTTAGCAATACATTTTATAGCAAAGATAACAGATCTCAGTAACCTTGGGTAGATTTACCACCTACCTTGTTTTTATCATTGATACAAAGATAGCTTCTAACATTGACATGAGTATGACATTATTATGGCACAAATGATCGATAAATGTAATAAGAGTACAGTGATAATTTGTGTGTGCATAGCTGTATGTGCACAAAACGAACAAACTGAGGAATCAGATTGAAGGGTGATGAAAACTGGCACACGTGTCAGAGCTTTCCTTGGAGACAGAGTTCTTTCCTGAGAGAGAAAAGATCAAGTTCTGACCCCAGCTGAACCACTGAAGCATGGGAGTGTACAGCTCTCACTTAACCCAGGCTGGGAACCATGTGGTCCTCTCAACATAAAAAAACATCTAACACAATCACTTTGAAACACTGAATTACACATACATAAAACAAAGCAACTAAATATCAGTTCACGCTGAAGTGTTTTCCAACCATGCTGACACCTGATTAAACCTTTCTAAAACTAAGCCTTGTTTTTTTTCCTATGTCAAGGAAGGTAAATCGGCACATTTTGGTAGTCTAACAGCAAGAAGGGGACCACCCTGGGAGACTCAGCATTGCAACAGAATGCCAGTCATTCCACTTAGTTAATAATTACACCCTCTTTTATACCAGGGCTTAATTTCCGCTGCATGTTAAGGTTGGGCTCAGCTCAACTGTCTTTTAGTACTAGGTACTTTAGGGCATTTTGTTTTACACTGCAGATTGTGCCCTGTAAATGTATAGGTATTAGCAGAGCGTCGTAGGAGTGCTATGTTAAACTGCTGTGATATCAGCTTCAACGCTACACACACACACACACACACACACACCACAGTGAGTCTTTGGAACAGCAACCAAACAGAGGAACGGATGTACCTCATTAGTTAGCAACAGTGTCGTTTTGTAGGCTTCCATTTTTCAAAATATGGAGCAAGTATTGATGGAGGCTGGTCAATTAACAGGGAACCTCGAACTAGGCAATACCCAAAAAGTACACTATCTACAATGGGCCAAAGTGAGTAGATCAGAGCCTTTCCTTTCAGTACGAAATGCTTCATAGGTCTAAATGTTGCCAGTATTACTAGTGAGCTGTGTTTCTATAAGAGGTAACCAGCATGTGCGTGGGGTTACGTATGAATGGGTCAAAGGAAACCACCAACAAACAGAAAACGAGAGATACACCTAGGGACAAGCAGAGAGAAAAAAGCTTTCAAAAGACCTGTAGAAGGACAGGGAGACAACAATGATGGCAGGCTTGGAATGAGGCAGGCACGCAGACAAATGTTAACATGCAGCAGCTGAGCCAGTGTATTCAGCCAGTCAGTATCACTTCAACTGCATTCCTGGCCTGTCTGTCCTGTGTAATGCTGCCCCTATGCACATTCCTGTTCTGTGAATGCTTTAGTTAGGCTTCCACTCCATCATGAACAGACACAGAGCAACCTCTTGGCAGACAAGCTTAACAGCTATTGACTTGACATTGACATTCAAAACAATCAGTGTGATCTTCCTCAGTTGCAGGGATTAGAGACAAACATTATACAAAGAGAAGATTGAGAAAATAGGCCTATTTGTGATGCATTGTGCTTTGAGTCTGACCCAACAAGACACAAAGGACTAAAAACAATGTAACAACAAGAAAGGCCTTGTTGAATGTACAAAGAGAGGCAGACCAACAGAGAAGTTTCCAAGCCCAACAAAGCCAGTCTCCAGCTGTCCCCCCCCCCCCCCCTTTCCTCCTACACTTCACTCAAGTGGGGAGGAAATTAGGTAAACATCCTGGCATTTCAGCTCAGCTATTAATGGAACTATGTATTGTGTACACTACACAGTAGGGATGCGCCGATCGCCAATTTTGGGGCCAATCGCCCGAGTCAGTATCGGCAGATACCGATCCCCGATCCTACCGAGTGGGCGGGGCCTAAGGGGATCTTCCATTTAAAGTGATGTTTAGAACTCAGTTAATGGGGCTCATTCACTGGCGCTTCCACAATCAACATAATTATTACATTCAAATGAAGTACATTATTCAAGTTCACATTAACTTTGGATAAGAACATGGGAGAAATTCTCTCTCTCTCTCTCTCTCTCGCCTGTCAGTATCGTCTCATGCAGCTCACTGATCCAGTAATGAGTGGCCCGACAGTGACGAATAAATATATTTATAACTAGTTTAGCTAGCTCCAGCGGTAGATCCAATAGCTAAGTGTGTTAGGTCTAACTCTTAGTGTGTGTTTTACTCCGCTCACCGGTCCGTCACAGCGGGTGTAGCTGCAGGATTTCTGCTTCACACACACGGTGCATACCGCTATTTTATTGTCATTTTCGGAGACCTTAAAATTTTGCCAGACTGGTAAAGCCATTTTGGCGAACTTGTTTTGCAGTGCACAGAGTATCAGAGTGTCATGTATTTTACGTCACAATTTTACGTCATACGATCAGCTCTCGTGATCGGCATATTTAGAGAGCGCCGATCGATCGCAGCATCCCTACTACACAGTGTTTCATAAAGGATTTTGTGAGACTATCGAGGGAGGGTCACATACCCTCTAGGGTGGTCCAGGGGAAAATAACATTTTATACATTTTAATGTGATATGCATCGACCTGGGACACTTTGAGAGCAAAATATTGTTACGACCCTGGGTCGTTAGGTCATTTGTGTGTATATTTTTCCCTCCTTCCGTGTGTGTGTGTGTGTGTGTGTGTGTGTGTGTGTGTGTGTGTGTGTGTGTGTGTGTGTGTGTGTGTGTGTGTGTGTGTGTGTGTGTGTGTGTGTAAGCAGGTGGTGCCCGTTAGCTGGTTAGCTACCCTCATCAGGCTGATTGGTCCACCTGAGGAGACGGCAGCATTTTTAAGCTGCAGACGTGCAGTTCCTCGGCCCTCTCTCTGACTCGACTTCTCCTACTCCCAACACACTTGCGTATTGAGAGATCTGTCCTGTTGTGCTGTGTGTATACTTATACCGGTCCTTTTGCTTGTTGTGAAACCTTAGAAAGAGAAACTACCTTTACCTGTCTTTGTAGACACGCTTTGATTTGTTTAGGAGTGAGAAACCCTCTTTTTGTTTGAACTAGGGATGTTAACGGTTAATCGACTATCGATTAATTGTCGAAAAGAATTTACTCGATTAAATTAAATTAATTGTGACTAATTGAACATTGTAATCTAAGACCGTTTCCCACAGGACGTACTTGAACGTGACCCGAGATTCTCGCGAGCCGCTAGAGCTAGACCTGTCACAAACTTGAGGCGGCAAAAAAACTAAAACAAACAATGATGAGGCGGTCAAAACGGAGTGGAGTGTGGGAGCATTTTAGATTAATTAACGATGAAAAAGACGCACAATGCAAACTTTGCGGTGCTACATTTAAATACAACAGCTCTACAAGTTCGTTAAGATACCACCTGAACAACTTGCATGTAACGTTAGCCATTCCGTCGCCTTCACAACCTACAATTGCTGCTGTGCTGGGAAGGCGAGTATGCGACCAAAGAAAAGCAGACGGCATTACTCAGAGAATTTGCGGGATGATTGAAAGAGATATAATGCCAATTAGCACCACCGAGGCCGAGGGATTTCGGGAGCTGATACAATTCATGGAGCCAGGATATAACATCCCTTCGCGAGCGACCGTGACTTCCAACTTGGAAGCACGCTACGAAATTAAGAAGGCTAAGCTAAAAACATGTTTGTCCGCGGCTAATGTGGCTCTGACGACGGATTGTTGGACAGCACTGACTACAGAAAGCTACATCACGATTACTTGCCACTATATTGAAAACGACTGGCAGGTAAAGTCGGCAGTCCTTCTTACGGAGAGCTTATCCGAGAGACATACAGCTGATAATTTAGCTGCCAAACTGAACCAGGCTGTGGAGTCATGGGGACTCACCGGCCGTGTAGTAGCCTGTGTGCCCTTCAACGCTCGGAACATTGTTTCAGCAAACAACCCCGCACGAGTCAGTTGGAAATCAGTGTGTTGCTTTGCTCATACTTTAAATCTGGCCGTCAATGACGGATTCGCTGCTGCTGGTGTCAACCGAGTAATTGGAGCTGCTGGCAGGCTGGTCAAGCACTTCAATCACAGCACACCAGCAACGAAAGCGCTAGAAGCAAAACAAAGACAAATGCAGCTACCAGCTCATCGGCTCATTCAGTCCTGTAAGACCAGGTGGAACTCTGTACATGCGATGTTTGGCAGACTCGTAGAACAGCGATGGGCCGTACGATGTGCTAACAGACCGCTCAGAGACCAAGCTTTCAGATGCGAGGACGCTGGAATTGAGAGACGACTTCTGGCAGCTTATGGAGGACATAGCGCCAGCACTAGAGGCTCTCCAATGTGCAACTACTGTAATGTCAGCAGAGACGGAGGTATCCATATCCAACACGTACCCCATCACATTTAGTCTGATTAACACGCATCTCAAGATGGCAAATGGAGACAGCAACAGAGTGGCGGAATTCAAATCTAAAGTGCGCACTTCGTTGGGGGAACGGATGAAGGTAAGCTATGGCCATTAATTAATTAAACTCTTCGATCACATTTGAGCTATATAACAGATTATGGGGTGAATCACTTATCACCAACACATTGTCACAGTGTAAACTGCGTTTTTATGCAGTTGTACCCTTGTCATGTCAAACCTTATTAAATAAAACTCTAATGCTAGCTTTCTCCTTTATTTAATTTTAACAGGTTGAGTCTGAAGACCTCACATCAACAACACCAATGATAGCAACGATGCTGGACCCACGGCATAAGCACCTGGGATTTCTAAGCCCAGCAAGCAGGATCTCAGCTAATACCAAACTGCTTGAACTGGCTATGGAAGAACATGTGGACTCCACATCAACAAATGAAGCCACCACTGGAGATGATGTGCCAGTCCAGGGAGCTACACTTCAGAGACACACTTCTGCTATGACTCTTCTACTGGGTGGTGAAAACTATACCACCAGCAGCAACGATGACATTAAAGAGGAAGTGGACATGTTTCTGAAGGATGCCTCACCACTCCTTGATTCCAGTCCCACAGAATGGTGGAAAGTCAATGAAGGAAGATTTCCGAGGCTGGCAAATGTGGCACGACGATATCTGTGCATACCGGGCACGTCTGTCCCATCAGAACGTGTATTCTCAGCAGCTGGCCTGACTGTAAACAGGCTGCGCACACGACTTACTCCTGACCACGTTAATATGCTTATTTTCTTGAACAAAAATAGAGGGGTCTAGGTCAGGAGCCTATTCAAAACACATTGAGACAGGAATGTTTTTGTTTCAGGAGAGGTAGCCTATATCTTCATTTGACTGTTCTAAGGGTCGCCCTCTAATGTTACTGTCACCTTCCTCAGGGATGATTTAAGTTGTGTTCAGAATATATTTGAAGTTTCCAGGGCTAGTTATCTTACTGTTACCTTTCTCAGACCAAAGGGGATTATAAATGCTGCTGCTAATGTTTCAAGTTTTACATATGTAGTTAACCAGATTATAATGTGTAGGCTTAATATTGTGTAGGCTAGGCCTACCCATATTGTTTAGATTTCTATTTAAAATTAATTTTATTTTGCTTAATGTTTCACATGCGACAGGTGAGCCAGTGCACAATTATTTTTTTATGTATTTGAATTTTCTGTGCTTAATTTATTTTGTTAAACTACATAAATGCCATTATCTGCACATTATCCTAACTGGTACAATAAAACATCAATTTGGCAATATAGCATGCATTTTTATTCAGTAAATAAGCAATATTTAGCTTTTTATGTTAAAGACACTATCGATACAGTGAGAAATTTACATTCTCAGGAAAAAAGCCGTTTATATCAGTTAATCGTTAATCGATCGATAAGGTCAATCAACTAATGATTAATGAATTAATCGATAATTTGCATCCCTAGTTTGAACCTTTTTTTCTCCTGTTTACTGGAAAGAGTAGGTAAGAAGCCTGTATTTTATTTTATTTATTTTGTTTGGCAAGATATATATATGCAAAGGTTTATTTCTTATCTCGCCTCCTTTAAAAAAAACGCATTTTCCTGTGTCAGTGACCATTTCTTGGGAGTGGGAAGAGTGGGGAGAGTGCAACTTTGTGCTGCGCCTAGGTTCCCCTAGGCCTGGGAGTAATAATATTATTTTTTTGCCAATAAAAAATGTAATCATAAACAAATTCCATGGAAAAGGTATATACATCACAACGCACTTTGTCCTGATAACATTTTCCCATACACTGCCAATAGATTTAAAATAGGTAAATTATGTATTGATTGTCATTTTGTAAAGCGGGGACTTTGCTTGGGAAGCGGAGGGTGGCCAGTTAAAGTCCAACGAACAGACCACAGTAATAGTACTTAGAGAGGTCTCAGTTTACCTCCTGGGCAAGGCACCGAACCGCTGTAGAATAGCTGTCCACTGCTCCTGGTACTATGTGTAAAATGCAGAGGTCAAATGTCACTGCGTGTGCTGGGCTGGGCTGTGCGTGACAAATAAAGAGGGTTTTAGTTAAATCCTCCATTTCTATAATAGCATATTGAAATGTAATACCTTCACGGTGACACTGCAAAAAAAATTAAGTAGTAGTAAATACAAACTTAAAAGGGGATTAAGAAAATTATTTAAATGTTTTATTGTTAAAGTTCTGTAGGTTTTTTTGTATTTGAACTCTAAATTCACTGAGGTAGATGTGAAAATGAGGGTTGTAAGTGTGTGTGCCAAGAAAAAGAGTAGTTAGAGGAGTTAAGAGAGCGTAGATTACATCACCAGCGATAAATAATAAGAAAAGAAAATGCAAAAAGCAAAAACAACCAATCACAGCAGTGCTTCTCTGGCTGGCTCTGTCCAATCACAAACAAGAAGTGTTCTCCCTAAAGCAATAGCCTTTCCGTCCAATGTGAAATGCTGTGGTGTTTTGTGAAATGCTGTGGTGTTTCCTGAAATGCTGTGGTGTTTTCTGAAATGCTGTAGTGTTTTGTAAAATGCTGTAGTGTTTTCTGAAATGCTGTGGTGTCTTGCACTTCAGGGCCACCGTAGGAAACAATATTTGGGATGTGATGACACTGTCACCCATATAGCTCGATATCCGACAACTCAGTTCTCAACATATTGGACTGAGCTAGGGTACCCCCACAATACAAGTCAGGAGGATCACACGCTGTGGCATAGTTATTTTTTTACCACCACAAGTGGACAACAGTGACAGGGCAAATGAAGTGGGCCAAAACATATGGTTTTAGTCTTTCTTAAGCCAAGGACGATAAGCAGAACTACTACACCGGATGGCAACAGCAACACATTCACTTCATTGACAGTTCAACTGTATGCTCCCGGCCCCACGAGAACGAAAACGGTCATTTGCGTTACTGTTTAGTGTCATATAGACTGTTCTGCCACACTAGGACGACCGAATATGATAGTAAACAACTGCGGAAACAATAACGGGTCCCAAGGTGGATAGAACGGCATACGCAACGCTCTAGGGGTCCAACGGCTCCGTGTGTAAGCCCTATACGATCATTTTCTGATAATGATGAGGCAAAAGCCCCGCCTCTGCTGCTCACCCCCGCATCAAAGTAAACTGCACACTGAATTCAGATTAGCCTATATATATATATATATATATATATATATATATATATATATATAGAGTGGGGAAAAAAAGTATTTAGTCAGCCACCAATTGTTCAAGTTCTCCCACTTAAAAAGATGAGAGGCCTGTAATTTTCTTCCTAGGTACACTTCAACTATGAGAGACAGAATGGGGGGAAAGAATCCAGGAAATCACATTGTCTGATTTTTAATGAATTAATTGGTAAATTCCTCGGTAAAATAAGTATTTGGTTACCTACAAACAAACAAGATTTCTGGCTCTCACAGACCTGTAACTTCTTCTTTAAGAGCCTCCTCTGTCCTCCACTTGTTAACTGTACATGGCACCTGTTTGAACTCGTTATCAGTATGAAAGACACCTGTCCACAACCTCAAACAGTCACACTCCAAACTCCACTATGGCCAAGACCAAAGAGCTGTCAAAGGACACCAGAAACAAAATTGTAGACCTGCACCAGGATGGGAAGACTGAATCTGCAATAGGTAAGCAGCTTGGTGTGAAGAAATCAACTGTGGGAGCAATTATTAGAAAATGGAAGACATACAAGACCACTGATAATCTCCCTCGATTTGGGGCTCCACGCAAGATCTCACCCCGTGGGGTCAAAATGATCACAAGAACGGTGAGCAAAAATCCCAGAACCACACGGGGGGACCTAGTCAATGACCTGCAGAGAGCTGGGACCAAAGTAACAAAGGCTACCATCAGTAACACACTACGCCGCCAGGGACTCAAATCCTGCAGTGCCAGACGTGTCCCCCTGCTTAAGCCAGTACATGTCCAGGCCCGTCTGAAGTTTGCTAGAGAGCATTTAGATGATCCAGAAGAGGATTGGGAGAATGTCATATGGTCAGATGAAACCAAAATAGAACGTTTTGGTAAAAACTCAACTAGACGTGTTTGGAGGAGAAAGAATGCTGAGTTGCATCCAAAGAACACCATACCTACTGTGAAACATGGGGGTGGAAACATCATGCTTTGGGGCTGTTTTTCTGCAAAGGGACCAGGACGACTGATCCGTGTAAAGGAAAGAATGAATGGGGCCATGTATCGTGAGATTTTGAGTGACAACCTCCTTCCATCAACAAGGGCATTGAAGATGAAACGTGGCTGGGTCTTTCAGCATGACAATGATCCCAAACACACCGCCCGGGCAACGAAGGAGTGGCTTCGTAATATGCATTTCAAGGTCCTGGAGTGGCCTAGCCAGTCTCTAGATCTCAACCCCATAGAAAATCTTAGGAGGGAGTTGAAAGTCTGTGTTGCCCAGCTACAGCCCCAAAACATCACTGCTCTAGGGGAGATCTGCATGGAGGAATGGGCCAAAATACCAGCAACAGTGTGTGAAAACCTTGTGAAGACTTACAGAAAACATTTGACCTCTGTCATTGCCAACAAAGGGTATATAACAAAGTATTGAGATGAACTTTTGTTATTGACCAAATACTTATTTTCCACCATAATTTGCAAATAAAGTCTTTAAAAATCAGACAACGTGATTTTTTGGATTTGTTTTTTCTAATTTTGTCTCATAGTTGAGGTATACCTAGGATGAAAATTACAGGCCTCTCTCATCTTTTTAAGTGGGAGAACTTGCACAATTGGTGGCTGACTAAATACTTTTTTGCCCCACTGTATATCTTTCTCTCGATATGGACATAAACACGAGTGAAGTCTAATCTGACAGGACGGAGACACGCAGCTCTGCTCACCTGCAGCTCCTCCCGCTGTGATGCAGAACGGAGCAAAAACACACACTTCAAGTCAGATCATCACCCTTAGCTATTTTAATTACCTCTCAAACTACCCAAACTAGTTATAAATATGTTTATTTTTACTGTCGGCTGGGTCACTCATTACTGGATCAGCTGTTGCATGAGACAGACACTGACGCTGTCCAAAGAGAGGGAGGAAAAAGAGAGGCTCTGTGTATTTTATTATTCTATAGATTCGTTATTCATTTGTTTTAAAGCTCAATAAATAACAAAGAAGACCTTTGACCGGCACTTTTATCATTTTGTCCGGAAGATTTAAACTTTATACACGTTGACTGGCGAAAATCTCGGCCCGGTTCCCTCGGCCCCACCGCGGAGAATAAACAGAAGGTCAACTATGACAACCATGCTTCTTTGCTGCTTTTGTGGAGGAAGTTACGGTACATCCACACAGCAGCTTTGAAAAAATCTTGGAGCTGGGCGTGTCTGAGAGCTTGGGGATTTTTAGCGAGCAACGCGACCAACAACCAATCACATGAATCTCCCGCACCCGACATACAAGCAATATATATAATATATATATATAAATATCAGTGTTTCCCCTATATACAAATAGTGGCGGCGCAGCGCCGCTGCTGAAATATGAGCGCCGCTGCTAGGGGGTGCCAGCCAGGTAACAAAACAAAAATATATTTTTTTACTTTTTTTTTGTTCTTCTTAAAATAATAATAAGTGGCGACCCTTTTTCATTTTTTGATTGTTTGTTATGTGGATTTGTAGTATTTGTGTTACTGTATGTTCAATAAAGGTGTATTTTTGCTAAATCTTGAGACATTGCCCCGGACCCCCCTAGAGGATGTGACGTCCACCCCCCAATTCAAACATGTTCATACAATACTGAATACATTTGAAGCCATTTTGACGTCTATTGCCTATGTCAATAAGTTTCTGCAGTGTATTTGTATTTTGTAGAGATTTTTCATTTATTCTTTACATATAAAATGTCGCCTAAAATCTCACCTAGGCCAGCAAATTGTCTAGAACCGGCCCTGGTACTAGGTCTCAAGAGCCTTTCTTGTGCAGACACATAGAAACAAATTGGCGGGGCGCACTTCGCACGCACTAAAAACTTCCACGCGCTTCACGCTCACATTATGCTGGGCCCACATGCCTTAGCACTGCTGCTATGACTCCATCCTAGGGGAAACACTGTATATATATATAAACTCCCCAAACAGGCTAAAACCTACCAGTTTCACCGACTGTCTCTGCCACCTCCCTCCATGCCTGGTTCCTCCGGTTCGTATCCATAGACTGTATATATAAATGGACGTAGTGTCCGTGACGTCACCCATAGGATTCTGCAGAGTTGCAGAGAAGCCCTTAAGGCACAGAGACACCGGCCAGTCACCTGAGAAGTTGCCGACGCCGACACCGACACCGACTGTTGCGTCGCCGGACTCTCCTGCGTATTTGCCGACTTCGCGCACTGGAACACACCGCAAATCCGAGCCGAGCATGTATGAACTGCGTATGCGTGAGTGGCAATAACTCTCCTTACCAGTAGGCGGCGGTAGTGTGTATTCATCATTCAAAAGAGGCCACAACCGGAAGATAGAGAAGAAGAACAGACTCCGTGATATAAACAAACAATAAATAGAGTTTTCCTTTCCATTTTCACTCTCGTCCGTTGAAAACATGAACGAACAGGAGCTCTATAAACCGATGAGGTGAAATAGCCGTCCGTGTGTGTTCCATCTTCCATTTTAAATCATTTGTTTACCTCCCTCACTTCCGTTAACGCTTCTCATGCATTGATTCGCTAGCTGAACAGCCAATCAGTGTTATCCATTTGTCCGACTTCCGGTGGTGTTCCCGACGCCGATTCAACATGTTGAATCGGCAAGAAAAGGCGTCAGGTCGGCAGAAAAGACCAGACGGTGCGGCGCGCACCACTCCGAATAGGGCGTGCCCACGCTCATGTTCGGCCCGACTCCCATTTAATGCCGATGTCGGGCCGGTGTATCTGGGCCTTTAGTAGGCGGAGTCGGCCACTAACGGCTTGACAGCGACGTCAGAGTCTAATCCCGTCTGCTCCAAATAAGGGCAAAGAGGCGGAGCCGAGGCGGGACCTGCTGCCTCCAAACTGGAAGTAAACAAGCTAACATGAAATACATGCCAGGGCTCGACATTAAGGACTGCCCGGTGGCCCGAGGCCATCTAGTATTTAGCTCGGGCAAGCCTCACCTGCTGGTTGCCCGATCGGGCAATGTATTATGCCAGTATCATGCAGCTCACGGATCCAGTAATGAGTGACCCGACAGTAAAACTAAACATATCTATAACTAGTTTAGGTAGTTTGAGAGGTAATTAAAATAGCTACGAGTGATATTCTAACCTGAAGTGTGTGTTTTGTCCGCTCACCGCTGCATGTGATTATGCAGAGCTGCTTGTCGACTCGTCAGCAGCAGCTGATCTCTCTCTCCCGTCAGATTAGACTTCACTCGCGTTTATGTCCATATCGATCAGATCCAGCTAGTTCTAGCTAATGATATGACTACCTGCTTATTAAAAGACACCTAAACAATAAGTGTCGCTATGCAACTGGGTGAGGCCACAAAGTATAGCGCAGCATTATGCATTTGTTTACATGCCCACCGGAACCCCGAGGCATTACCAACAGATATCAACGCACAATCAACCCAGACAGGACATCTCTTTCTCCACATTACGGGTTAGACATTATAATTGACTATTATTGTCTGTCATATACTCTTCTTGTCTGTCACATAAGTGGCGCAACTGAAGCGGTATTGCGCTAAAGGGAAATTATTTTTGACCGAAGAGATTTAGATTTGCCGGCTAACGGGAACTCCGACGTCACCATGTTGTGTGCTTCGCGGATGCACTCGGCTCCTCTCGACTGCTGCTCGGCTCTGCTCGGTCAGCTTCCGGATGAGGATGCATTCATTCGACCAACTTACAGTAGATAACATTACAAATATTTTTAACAGGGGCCATAATAGTGTAAATAATGTTTGTTTTGGCAGTAACAACTGAATGTAATGTTTTCTACTTTTTTACATCTGGGAAGGCATTTGCCTTCATCAGATGTAAAGTGTCTTGACCAACAACTTAAGTATTTCTTATAGCTATGCAGGGCATGCAAGCGTGCAAACAAACAAGTGAAATGAAGAATAAAATTGAAATTGTACAATATAATATTGTGGTGGTTCATCTTATAATTCAGTCTAGAGAATGCACCAGACAGCATCTACAGTAAGACCTGCAAAAATCTAAATGTTCTAGGGCAGGGGTCGGCAACCCGCAGCCCTCGAGCCGCATGCGGCCCTTTAAGCCCTCTGCTCTGGCTCCCTTGGGCTTAGACAAAAATAAGAAGGAAATAAAATAAAAGTATTTGTAGGACTATTTATATTTTGTTGCATGGTTGAAAATGTTTCGTATCTTGTATTTTGAGGTGATACTGTGACACATAAATAAAAAACAAAACGGTTTTAATTAGGTCAACTAAAATATGCGTCACATCCTGCTACGGTCCCACGCCAGCGCCTTTTCTTGCAGGTGAATAACCTGACCCCCGACTCCATGAGCGAACTATGGATAAATCAAAGAAAAGAAAAGTACTGGAGGAACACAGGATTTAATTCTGCGTGGACAGAGTTATCTGCTTTCACAGCAAACGATGCTGGTTTACCGGTATGTTTGATATGTAGAGAGAAGTTGTCAAAGGTGCTGCAGCCTTTACGTGTCGAGGAACAACACGGAGAGGAAGACAGTTGACGATCTTCAGTCATAATTCAATGGGGTATTTAATTTATTTCAGAAACACTTTTTGTAATATTCCATGGAATGCTCTTAACGTCCCGATAACAATGAATATATGAAATGCTTTGATGATAAATACATACAAAAATTAATCTGTGGAAGCCGTGGCGCTGTAAAAAGCACGACCAATCATCTGAGCCGGTCCGGCTAAAGTAACTGGATGGCCTACCTGCCTGTCAGCCTTCCATCTGTTCACAGACTTATCTCGTGCCCTCATTGGTCATGTGTGTGTTCGTGTGTGTTGGAGGAGGGGCTCTGTAAGAAAGTCTGAAGGAAGAGGCAGATTTTTCCCGGTTGTGTGTTTTCAAATTCTAGTGCACTCAAGCTGGTTTCTCCATTCTTACCTACCCTACCTTTAACTCTTTTTAGGGTGCAGCTATATGTTTTATTTATTTCAAAGTGGGCACATTTTAATTATATATATTTTTCCTTCAAATGTGCAGAGGACTCCCCAACTGCTGTGTTTAATTTATTTTAAAGTAGGCCTGTGTATTATTTGTATTTCTCCTTATAGGAGTTCTTTGTTTCTTATTAGAGGTTAACAGTTGTATATAATGTAATAAATAGCCTAATAAATGCAAAAAAACTGTAGTTTTTGTCTGATATAACAATAAATACAACTTTATTAGCTATCAAGCTATGAAATATGTTTTGCGGCTCCAGACAATTTTTTCTTTTGGAAAAAGGAGCAAAATGGCTCTTTTGGTCAAAAAGGTTGCAGACCCCTGTTCTAGGGTGAGGCCCCCCAAATCCTTCTTGCCATTTCATCCGCGTGCATTTTTCCGGGCAATCTCTATTGGGCTCAGGGCCATCTGTAAATTAGCTTAGATGGCCCACAGGGCCATCTCCCAAAATCCTTAATGTCATGCACTGCATGCATACCAAGTTACTGCTAACAGTGTAGTTCCCCTATATAAACGTTACATTCATAATCAAATGAGACAATCTGCAAGAGAATTAGCTATGTTTTGTTATTCTTAATGCTTTTCATTCACACGTTAAGAAAAGAAGTACCGATACATAGCAGAACAATTGTGGCGATGTTCAGCTTAATGAGCCTTGTTCAACATAATTTATTTAGCTAATAACCAAGTCTGCGTTTCGCTGCATTCCTTGATCTCCAGTTATTACGCCGGACTCCGCCGCTCGGACCTAACGGAGCCGCAGTGGGCTAGCTCCGGGACGCCGGCTGGAGCTAGCCCCCTGCGGCTCCGTTAGCTCCGGCGGCGACCACTGGGATAATTGGGTCCCCTATTAACATTTGCTCCCGTTTAGCATTATGGGCGTCATAGCCATAGACTATAAAAGTCTTACCCAAGGCTGAATCATAAACTAAAATGTATATGTATGTATAAAGGGTTACGTCCTTAGCTGGCTAATAAGTAACAAGCTAAGCTACCAAGTACACAAACACCTGCGAACGGGATTAAAATGTATAATATTATCATTTTAGACTTCTTGGAAGTTCTGTTAGTACATTGAAGCGCACAGCACAACATTTTAATTGTCTGGTATTTGTAACAATATTCCCTAAAAAGGCACAATCACCAAGAAACACGGCTAAAGCTAAAGGGTCAAGTACAGTACTATGACTAACTAACGTTGTGGCATCTATGGTTTTAGCCTAGCAGAGTGGACAAGTTGCTGTTAGCTTACAGTGAGGCATGTACATGTCCATCAAAGTGACCACGCCCTAATTTATGCAAAACACTTTAAGACCTAATATGAATAAAAGGGTCGTGTTAGAAAACAATTCACTCACAGATTCATAATCATTAAGGTGGAATCTAACTATATCGATTATAATATTTATTGCATCAATGGGTAGAAACATGTTTTTTTGTGCTGTAAAGTTGGGCATTTTAACATGGGGGTCTATGGAAATTGCTCCTTTCTGCAGTCAGTCCCTAGCGGCCCATGTAGGAACTGCAGTGTGTTGCACTTCCGTATTGGCGTCCCGGCTGTTCCCCAGAGTTTGCCGCTTGTTTGTATCCCGGTAAATAGTTCTGGTCGTAAAGAACCGGGTGATTTGCTACCGTAATTTCTCGTTTGGAATATGAGGAAATTAACTGCGGTCAAGCTCTCCCAGCTTGCACGCGGTTTGATTGGCTAGCGCTTGTACTGTCAGATTTGAATAAACGGGATTTGATTGGCTGACACTTCCAGCTCAGCTTCAAAAGTTGAACATTGCTCAACTTTTGAATCCTGAAAATCCTGGAAACCTTCACTTTGCTTCCCCACAATGCAGTTTGGCGAAAAGCGAGGCAAAGTGACGTCATCCCCATTCAAAGTCAATGGGCAGAGAACGCAGAGAAGCGTTGGAAGATTTTTTTTAAAGCTGCTGTGTGGACCTACCGTTACAGCGCCACGTACAGACTCCTGTATATGTACTGCAGCTTCTCCAGCGGTTGGAGCTAAACGGAGATGTCTCGTGTGGACAGACACTATCCGGTGAATATTGCGTGTGGAAGGAAGCTTTTTTGCGATTGCGTTAATCCTATGCGTTTTGTCGTGGGGCCGGTAAAACTTTCCTTCCAGGTTTGAGCATTTGTTGATTAATTGCACAATAACTGTCTGTAACATGATAAGTTAGACTTTATATCTGTTGAAACCATAGACTGTATATGGTTGAAACGTGCTTTTGATCTTAACTGATGGAAGGTCTCCATTTTCATCTCAGATTGGCACATATTACAAGAAGAAGCATCAACGTTTGTGACATGGTCAGCTGCATGTCACCTGAGGAACCCCACAACATAGAGGAATACAGACAAAACAGAGTCTAGTAGCTACCCACCTGAGAATTCAATCAAATGTACTTGTAACAACGATACCCGTGTTTACAATGTAGTTGACAGTGTGACGGAAACAAAACCAAAACTGTTCCTCTGCTCAGTTTTTATCTTGTCATGGCAGTCTTAGGTAAATCCACCTTGTTGCCTAAGTCTAACACACTGCTGCAGCAACTTGCTGCTTAACTCAAAATCTTTAATTGACTACCAACTAAAGTGTAACGATCATATGTTGGTAAGCAGCTGGCGTTCAGTGCTTAACTGTTCCTTGTCTGCGACTTCTCTATAACGTTAGAATGAAAGCTAGCTTAGCTACATAGTTCATTGGCTCACAAATGATCACCATCTGGTACATGTGTCCAGAATGGGAAATATGCACATGACGTTAGGAGAATAAATATATGAGCCACTAGAAAATGTATTACGGGTCTCAGCTTGCCTTACTGACGATGACCAGAACACTAGCCAGCTAACTAGCAAACACAACGAGCCTTAGCTGCTGGTTAGCAAGGTCAGCGCTTAGCTAGAAACGATGAGAACATACCGTCTGTTGCTAGAGACACTTGTTCCGCAGACAGTAACGAAGACTAGGGAAATCGTCCTGCCTTCCAAAAACGATTCAAGTTAAGAAACGAGTGGTCCCTCCCGGCGCAGTGCTGTGAAGGACTTCCCCACTGCTACTAGCACTTATTTTCCTGCTGTGTTCGGTCCCACCTATCCATATCCGCTCCGTTTCGAGCGACAACAGCTCCTACAGAGCTCCCTCTGTTGTTTACTGTTCTCGTTCTAGCCCAGATATTGAAATCGCATCGCGAGATTTGGACCAAGGTTTCAAGTAGTGTAGGTTCAAGATCAGCACCACACTTTGGCTTCTGTAAAAATGTTAACATGTTAAACATGAGACATATCAAATCTGCAAAACATTATTCATATTTCATTTAATATAACTACCATAAATGAAAATGATCACTCCTCTTCTCTATTCCCAATGTATGTTTTCCAACATTTTATTTTCTGTTGGCTATAACTGTGTTACTTAATTCATTATTTGACATTACAAATATAAACGTACAGTTAAAATCAGTTCAATCGAGGATAAGCGTACACACCTAAGTGTGTATGTATGTACACAACTAAATCCTACGCTACACAGAAGCTCCCTCCATATCATAATAATACACAAAATAAAGCAAAGGGACCAGATTAGGCTTTATAAAATGTGGAAAAATAAATATTTGTATTCAAAATCCCCCCTTTGTAATGATAAACAGATAAACAAACATCATGACATAACAATCCTATAAAATGTATAATTGTTTTGGGTCAGTCATGTTCTGAAATATGTTAACAGTCTGGTCCAGCTTAAACAAGGGCTGATCTTTTGCCTGGGAGTATTGGTGCTGCAGTGTCAAGGAAGAGTCTGTGATAGAAGAACACCATGTAAAATACGTTCCAAATGAAGTGGAAGAGAAGCAACACCAAGGACGATTCCACCCTGAGATGTCTCCATGATTTAACTTCCTGTTGTTACCCTACCTGAATAAAGAATGAAAATGTAGAAGGTCCACGTTATAAATGTTGGGGTAAAAAACATAGGGAAAAATGTGTGTGAGATGTGGCAGCAAAACACATCACAGCATTCGAAAGGCTTTTTACACGGGTAAATCTGTGTAAACACATCAGTAACTTCCATCCTCTTGACACTTTCGTAATTATTAAGTTCCAAGAGATTGTCCAAGTTCCCCTTTGTTTAAAGGAGAAAACATGTGATTACTGTAAATGGCATTTTGACCGGGTTGGGAGGGTTACTTTCATTACAATGACTCATTAAATTAAAAAAGTTATCAGTACATAATCTCAGTATCACAATATATAAGTAATGTAAACTGGTTACTTTCCAATTCTTCTGAATGACCTCATTATCAAATGCAATGCAAATAAGAAAATAAATATACATAAAATGGCAATATCTTTACAAGATATTTATTACCAAAAACAAGTCCTCTTAAATGATAGGCTCTACACAGAATAGCATAGTTTACAAATGCTGTTTTAGTTGAATGAATGAAGTATTTCGGTTTAACAAATCATCTGCTGCACTTAAAGATATTTGAAATAAAGAATGTAAGTTAAAAACAACAGACAGGTCATCGCCCTCTTTACTTTAGCCTTGTATTGCAAAATAGTTATACTGTTAGTAATTTTTATAAACATCAGTAATAATCTGATCAGGTTATTTCTTTTTATGCAACTGGGGAGTATAGTCGTCTTTTTTTGTATCCTGATCCTGTGACATGATCTGTTAATCCCAAAGTCTGTCATTTGACAATTATTAATATATAACGATGTACTATTTTAAGTGCAGGAAAGTTAACAGAATGGGCTCAGTGGGGAAAGCTGTAGAGGCTTAGAGAGACACTATGATGCACACAGAGGGCCTTTCCTGATCGTGTGATGGAATGCACATACACTTCCATTCACAAGTCAATGCCCTTTTCTTTAAAAGAAAATACCATACAACTCTGAATTAATTAAATTTGGAGCAGCATCTCAAAAATCTATTTTGTATCACAGTAGAAAAGTTGGTGGATTTTGCAATGTGAAAATCCATGTCATCCAAATCAATGTTAAACGTTTGGACCTGTTGCCACTTAAAGCTTTTCCACTTTGTGTGGGGATATGAGTTGCACTAATTAGACAGCTGTAAACAATGTAGCCACTTACCATTGGGATCTGTCCACAGTAAGCAATACATACAAAAGCCTATAGACTTCCAACTGCTGTATAGGATGCCTTAGTGGCTATTCCAAGAACGTTTTTAACAGATGCACAAGGCTATGATTGTAAATAAAGTGCTAATGAGTTACCATCAGTACATGCACCAAAATTGCAGGTGACGTGAGAAGAAAACAGGGACACCTGGTGGAAGAAAACAATACCGTCTTTCCCATAGGCAGGACCACTATACAGTATGAACATTAACCTGCAGCTACAAACACCAACTCAGGAAAACAGCTTCCGAATCTGTTCTGTCATACATGAAATTATCAAAACTGGCATCAATATTTATCCAATTACAATGACAGCTACAAAATGTGAAAATTAATTGGGACAATAACTGAGGAATTAAACAAAAGCATGCATTTTGAATGAGAATTTATTACAGCCAGTAGTTTACAATACAAATCACCCTTCATGGTGCTCAGCTATCATCTGAACATGGCTGATATTCTGAGCACTGACACAATAACATGACATAAAACAGAGGAATGCATTCAGAACGTATAATCTCAATTTGTTTTCTATTTTGCTATTTTTTTCAACACATTTTTGTTTATTATCAAGGTCTAGTCGAACCAACTATAGACCTGGCAGATTAATTGTTTTCTTCATTTTTTTAAGAAATAATTTATCATTTTGCGATGTTTTCAGAGTTTTAGGTTTTTCAATGTTTAATATTTTTTTCTCTTTTTCCATCGGTGAAGCAGGTTTCTATCTGCAAGACAAAAATACCAAAAATGTTGATGCTTATTCTGTAGTTCATTTATTCATTATTTATATACTGTATAATTTCATCCGAGTCATCTTTACTTCAAAATGTTACACACCTTAGACACTGGGGACACCAGCGGGGCTGGTTGACTTCTGAGCAGCTTCCTTGGCCTGGTGGGCCTGCAGCACAGCAACAGCCTCATCCACCTAAAACAACAGATAGATAGATAGAATCGGAGGGATGAAACCCTCTTTAATGGTCACACATGCAAAGCACATACCACACAGTGAAATGTTGCCTCTGCATTTACATGACATTACATTTAGCTGACGCTTTTATCCAAAGCGACTTACAATAAGTGCATTCGACCAAGAAGATACAAACTTGAAGAAAACAGAATCATATAAGTACATTAGGTTTCATAGAGCCAAACCATTTTAAGTGCTACTCAACTGGCTTTAGATAAGCCAGTCCTTTGTTAGTATATAAGTGCTTTGTTAGTATGTAAGTGCTTTGTTAGTATGTAAGTGCTTTGTTAGTATGTAAGTGCTTGGTTAGTATATAAGTGCTTTGTTAGTATATAAGTGCAATAGTTAGTATATGAGTAAAATAGTTAGTATATGAGTGCTTTGTTAGTAATTTAACCCATCCTAGTACTAGGAGCAGTGGGAAGCTATTGTATAGCGCCCGGGGAGCAATGGGGGTGAGGGAGGAAGGGGGATGTCTGGTGCCTTGCTCAAGGGTACCACGGCAGGGCCCAGGAGGTACCAGTCCACACTCAATATTTAGGTCTGGTCGGGGACTTGAACCGGCGACCCTACAGCTCACAGTCCAAGCCCCTACTGACTGAGCCACTGCCGAGCAAAACACTTTGTGAACTGCTGCAAATCCACGGTTACCATTATATCCGTTATCAAGTTATGGCAACAGTCCATCAACAAGTCCTCCCTTCTGAAAATGCTTCTTGCAACAAAGCTCAGGTCAAGAGAAACAATGCAGATACCGACCAAACAGGTTCCAGTTCTAGATCGGTGCTAGTGCCTTTTTTAGTTCGGAACTAGTTTGCAGTTTAGGAACCAGTTATTTTTCCACTGCCCATTTCCCAAGTGGTGCCAGGCCATGACATCACCATTAAAGTTGCAGATTTTCCAAGCAGCGCCCCTCACAACAACAATGGTGGACTGCCTGTCAGCGTGTTCTAGTCTGAATGGACGCTGTCTGGCATCACAATGCCTTTATTAAAGTATCTCTGGTATGAGATGGGTGATGTAAGCATAGCCACCAAAGCTTGTCTGACTATCTTGACTACTTGTTGCCATCTGTTGGGGAATAATTTGCTTAGGTATTCAACCTTTGACACAGCTCATCATTTTCTCTTTTCCCCGTCTCCTTTCCCATGGCAAAGGTCTACGGCCTTGGGTATTGCTGCTATCTCTCTAAAGGAGGGGCAGCTTGGGCGCATTGTTGTTGCCAGCTTATGACAAAGCACAAGTTGACATGAGATAGTTTATTGTTCAGGGACATCTAGAAGCCCTTCTCTTTAGGAACGTAGGTTCCCTGGCGCAGATTATTTTCTATGGACGAGAGCTCTAGTTAGATTCAGGGTCCATATTTGTTTTGTCTCGCTGATAAAGAATGTTGATTATTACACTCCAAATGAGTTAAAACCTGGAACTACAGAAGAGTTCTTCAGAATTGATTGTGGCAACTCTACCGTGCAGTCAGAACCTCTAACTCTTGACATGTCTTTTAAATTCTCCGGCCGAAGCTCCAAATAAACCGTCAGTGTTTGCCATCAAAGCTCCAGCTCTCCTCGTGTCTCTCCAAGTCCTGACTCCTATTGCTTCAGAAGTTTCCCCCACACTATCGTATTGTGGAATAAGCCCTTTTCTACAGGCATATTTTACACTACGATTTTAATTGCGATAATCTGACCTGGCAACATGTGTAGCCCATGTATTGTTTACACCCGATAGCTGCTATAATAAAAACAACATCAAACTGATGCCAAGTCATTATAATTAAGGTAAAAAAAACAACAATATCAAATAAGTCTTGCCTGACTTAATATATATGTCTGAGGTCGCGTCTTAGTCACTTTGCAATCTGAGTGGTACGGCGTGTAACAACTTTATTCTGTTCACAGTACTCGCCATAAACTGTTATTGCTAAAATTAATCTGACCAAGCCTCCAACATAAGCCTGACATATTTGGTTCTTCAAGCTGCGGTGGAGACAGGAAGAACTGGGTCATAACGGGCACTAGCTTCAAGCTTTGGTGGGAAAGGGGATGAGTGATAAAATCATTATGCCCTGCTAACATTTTATAGCTTAGTCACTATCTGACCTTTGAGCGCAGCGACTCAGGTGATTCCAGCATGTGGAGAAGTTCAGAGTTGTCGATCTCCAGCAGCATACCGGTGATCTTGCCAGCCAAACTGGGGTGCATGTTCTGGATCAGGGGGAACAGACGCTCACCTAAAGAAGAACAGTCAACAACTATTTCAAAAATGTGTAAAACCAGCCTTAAATCCTTATCAAATGACTTATGCGCAATTCTGTTTGTTAGTTTCTTTGAGCAGATAATTTACTTACCCAGCATTTGCTTCTGTTCCTGAGGAGGTGCCGCGGCCAGCATGGAGGCCGTCAGTGGCTCCTGTCCTTGGACATGGACAGCAGGCTAAAGAAGGAAAACAAAATGAATGATTTGGTTCTTGAAAAGTGCTGCTTACAATTTGGCATAAACGAAACATTTTCATGATATGGTTTTTAGACACTATAGCCGCTTTCACACCAAGTACTTTGCCGTACTTAGTGCCCAGCACTTAGTGCCCAGCACTTAGTGCCCCCATGGAACTAAGTACAGATCGCGTTCACACCGGAATAAGTTCCCTGAGGGAAGATTACACAAATGTAGCCTCTGACGTCACTTCTTCTTCTTCTGCTGCTGCTGCTGCTGCTTTGGGCGTATACTGCCACCCGAAGTTCCCGGCCGGAAGACCCCGGAGTTGGGGACTGTTGCAGCAGCTTCTAATGAAGCCTTCCGAATAAATCGCCAGAACGCCGACACCTCCTCATCACTCCACCGCTCCCATGTTTTTTTTTGTGTTGCCATAACTTATTCTCTCTCCGTTGGTGCACGGGGCTAATGCTAATAATGCTAATGTCAGGAAATACAATGGCGGCTTCACAAAACTTTTCAGAGTTTTACGGGGCGTGGTTTGCAATTCGCCCAGCCAATAGAAATTGGTACTTTTTTCTCCCCAGGATAGTACCACCTCTCTAGCAGGCACTAAAAATGGGGGTAAAAGTTCTCGGGACTAAGTACTTGTTTTGGTGTGAACGCAAAATTCTAAAACGGGAAAAGTACGGGTAAAAGTACTCCGGTGTGAACGTTCCTTATGTTCTTGTTTAAAACTGATTAAACAGAAAAGGTAAATAAATGCAGATGGTCTTCTATTTTTTCTTCTTGGGCATCAGCTAGTTAAGTTGAAAAGCACAAGTGGAATGGAATCTACCTGCTGAATGGGGACCTGTGGCTGGGAGGCCATGTGTTGCTGGGGGTTTCGCACACCAGCAGCATATTTGTACTGGGGCATGGCGCGCACTGGGGCAGCAGTTGCTGAAGATCCGGCAGGGCGTTGGCTGAGGGCCTGTGTGGCTGAGGAAAGTGAAAAGGTCCCTTTATCAAACCTGCTTCAAGTTATTAACTCGCAAGGACAACTTGACAAAATATAGCTTTGGATTGTATTTTCTGAAATATGAAATACTTACGCATACGCTGGGAAGCCATCATGCGCGGAACCTGTGTGTTGGGTGTGGTGGTGGGACGGATGGTGTTGAAGGTTTGGGGCCTGGGAGCTGAGGGCCGCATAGCATTGGGCATATTTTGGAAGTCTGAAAGAAGAGGAAACAACATTAAAACGTTCACACTGAAGGGGTGAGAATTCAGCTCTTTCAATGTTTAAGAGAGCCAGGTACCATTTATTCAATTAAAGCATCGCTTCACAATCCGATAACAGTGAAGTGACAAAAGGAGTGAACATTTTTTTACTTACGCTGAGGACGTACTCCTTGAGTTGCCCAGCGGGGGCTGGGGCGGAGTTGGGCCAGCTGGTTGGCAGAGTAGTAAGCAGCACGGTTCTGAGCCTGATGGACAGAGAAACAATCATTTATCAGTTCATGGTGTCCTATAGCCAATTCGTTACAAATATTTCTATTATCCATCCCCCTTCAACCAAGAGGTGGTTAAACCGGATAACAGACGCGCTGTGCCCTCTTATTTTCGGTGTGCGCCCTGATACCAAAGTGCAGATTTTCACAGTAAGATCTTAAAGGTGGTGCCAAAAAAACTATATTTCTGTTTGTCAAAAACTGTATAATTACGGAACTCAGAATAATTATGGGGTGGATGTCCTGTCAGTCTGCCGGGGGACGAGTGGCAGGCAGCAGGCTTACACTGAAACTGTGATTTCTGAATTAGTTTCTTTTACTGTCCTTATTTCTGTAGAGAAAGTAAAGAAACCGTAACTCTTGTTATTTGGGGCTCAATATATGACTCCGCAGCTTTAAGACATGAAGGAACTATCATTTTCCACTTCGCTCTAATGCATTAGTTTTGCCGGAGGGTGGGCGGGGCAGTCATTTTGGCAGGCAAACAATTGACATTTCTAGTGATGACATCCAAAAATATGATTGCTTAAGATCTTATGGACTAGATACAGTGGAGGAAAAAAGTATTTGATCCCTTGCAGATTTAGTAAATTTGCCCATAACATTATACAACAATGTATAATTGTAGGTTTATTTTAACAGTGTGTAAGAATATCTACACAAAAAAATCCAGAAATTGACATTGTATAAAAGTTGATGCCTAGCTGGTAGTTGTCGTCGGCCCGGATGAGGCATTCCTGCACCACGGGAACTGCTCCCCTCGTCCCCGCGGGGTTAATCTGCATAACCTGAGGTCCCTGTGTCAGGCTCCCCGGACCTCTAATGCCGCCGATCTGCCAGCCCCTGCCAGGTTTGGCTTGATTAACGCAAGATTGCTGACAAACAAGACTTTTGTCCAAAAGGATTTCTTCAGTTCCAAGGGTTTGGACTTCCTCTGCGTGACTGAGACATGGCTCAGTATTGGTGAGTCCAGCGCGTTTACCGAACTTGTACCGCAGCATTGCTGCTATTTTAACTCTCTGCGGACGTCAGGCCGAGGTGGAGGTATAGCAACTGTTTTTAAGAGTCAGGGTTCATATACTTTTTCACCAATGATTTTCAATGACTTTTCCATGACTTCTCAATGACCTTTACCTAATTTTCCATGACCAAAAAAAAAAGACCACTGAAAATTGTTTATTTTAACTAGGGCTGTCAAACGATTAAAAATGTTAAATCAGATTAATCACACCTTAAAAATTAATTAATCATGATTAATCACCATTCGAACTATGTCCAAAATAAGCCATTTCTTTATGTATATTGTTGTGGGAATGGAAAGATAAATGAAAGAAGGCGGATATACAGTATCCATTTAACATACAGTATGTATGTTTATTATAACATTGTTCTGTGTGTCAAAATGAAAGACAGTACCTATCAATCATCAAACCGTGGGGTCGTGTTGATTTCTATCAACACGGGGGGGGGGGCTAGTGGAGTACTTCGTGACCACAAAGCGTGAACATTGTGATCAGCTGTTTTAGCGAAGTTCTCCAGTGAAGGGGGTGAATCTCCCTCCGCAGCCGGTTGGTGTAGTTTTGGCACAATTCCGTTGTAAAGACCGACCTTAACAGCAGCCCTGTCTGTGCACACGGAGACCGACTCTGTCGTCCGGTGATCTAACCGCCTACTGGAAAAGCTTCACAACTACGTCGGTACGCAAATGCTCTTTGTGACACAGGTGACGGTACGCATTTCAGATTACGCGCATAACCTGCGTACCAGTTATGTGCACCCCTGTACTACAGCAAAAGTATTCTCCATCGGGACTTCCTGCAACAACACCACGCCGTTATCTTGATTGTGATTGGCCAAAAGACATTATCAACGATGTTCTATTGAGAAGACGATCACTACGTGACAAAAGTTTTCAAAACCGTTTCTGGTCTTCGGGTTTTCCAGACAAGTGGCTACTGAAATCAATCTTACTAACTGCTGTCTGTGCAAATCTCGGCGCGAGTTGGCGGACTTTATTTAGCTTACTTTAACATCATTTTTCATGGTGGGGCTGAGCCATTTCTTGGTATGGTTATAGCCTACCCCAGCCATACCCTGGCGCTGCCACTGGTGGGATGTATGGGGCGGGCCATTCTGCACATGCGTTAAATGCGTTAAATATTTTAACACAATTAATTCAAAAAATTAATTACCGCCGTTAACGCGATAATTTTGACAGCATTAATTTTAACATGGAACAGGAAAATAAAGTCTGCATATGAAACATGTTGTGCCTATCTAAAACAAATCAAATAGTAGGCTTACTAGCTTCTACACGCTTAAAGCAACTGTAGTCAGGGATGCAAACTCATCAGGTATGAAAAAGGTGACAAGGATCCGAGCCCCCACTGGTGTAAAGTAACTAAGTTCATAAACTCAACAAGTACTATACGTGGGTACAATTTTGAGATACTTGTACTTTATTTAAGTATTTCAATGTTTTGCTACTTTGTACTTCTACTTCACTACAGTTCAGAGGTACATGGTGTACTTTTACTCCACTACATGTATTTAATACCTTTAGTTACTTTACAGATGTGGATGAATGATGTGAAATATAATCAAGTGTTAAATCATACTTTAGTTCCACCTGGAGTAAATCCACAAGCTACCCTGCAGTATACAAAGTCATTCAAACTAGCTGCACCTTTACCAGCTTTGAGAACACTTTAATGATCAATCATTATAAAACATATCATATATATTATTCTGAAATGGACCAATCTGCACAATGAATACTTTTACTGTCGCTACTTTCACTATATTTTGATGATAAATACTTTTCTACTTTTACTTGAGGAACATTTTGAATGCAGGACTTTTACTGTGATAGAGTATTCCTCTGGTACTTCTACTTTTACTCAAGTACAAGATCTGAGTACTTCTACTTTTATTAAGTACAAGATCTGAGTACTTCTACTTTTAAGTACAAGATCTGAGTACTTCTACTTTTACTCTAGTACAATATCTATACTTATACCACCTCTGTTTATAGCCTATGAAAAAAACTATTAGAAAACGAAGGCTAAAGCTAACGTTAGCAGATAGTGAAAATGTATGCTAGCTAGCTAGCTCAACGATTCCTTAAATGATATTGCGACAAATGACACGCTCTGCCGCTCTGCTCTGAACACCTGAACGGCCCGTTCTAACAGCTGTTCACCAGCGGTGCAGTCTGTGCCACAGTGACTACGCACAGTTAACGAACGCATCGTAGATAATGTAGCTGACCCTCATCCCGGAGCAGCAGAGTTCAGCCGGCCCGAAATTACATGTACATTACATGTAATTTGTTAGACGCTTTTATCCAAAGCGACTTACATTCACATTCAGTACTGTGGACAATCCCCACAGGAGCAATTTGGGGTGAAGTGTCTTGCCCAGGGACACAGCGACATGCTGACTGCAGTGGGACTTGCTATCCCCTGATTCAAAGTCCAGCACTCTATCCACTCTAGCCACAGCCTCCCCGACAGGCAGGAAGACTGGAGCACACAGCTCGCGCTTCATATATTAAAAAACAACACCATGCGCGTCATGATGGCACATAACAGCTCGCGACCGCAGATTATTTCGAGGATTAGATAAAATCTCAATTATATTTGACGCAACTTTAGTTACATTTCCATGACTTTTCCAAAACTTTGGGAAAAATATTGTTTTCCATAACTTTTCCAGGGCCTGGAATTTTCATTTTGACTTTCCATGACTTTTCCAGGTTTTCAATGACCATACGAACCCTGAAGAGTGACTATAAATGCCAGCAGCTTTCACTGTCATTCTCACCCGGCAGCTTTGAACTGAGCGTGTTCGAGCTTGGTTGCTCTCATAAAGTACTGTGTGCTGTGGTCTATAGACCTCCCAAATAAAATAAGGGATTTCTAAATGATTGCTCTGATTTCTTGGCTGAAATTATGCCAAAATATGATCGTGTCCTTATTGTTGGGGATTGTTGGGGATTTTAATATTCATGTGTGTTTTCCCGATAAACCTGTGGCAAAGGACTTTTTAAACCTTGTTGATTCCTTTAATCTTGTGCAGTCTGTGTCTGGCCCCACGCAGGAACGCGGACACACACTTGATCTTGTTTTATCTTATGATTTGCCTGTTCTTAACCTGGAGATTTGCGATGCTTTTTTCTTTGATCATATGCCTGTATTATTTGATGAGACTCTTGCTTGTTAAACTGTTAAAACGCGCGCTGCTCCTCGGTGCTCTCGCATTATTAACCCCTCCACTGCTGGTCAGTTCTCTGTCGCTTTTAAACAAAACTGTGTTAATCATGAACCTATGTCACCTGAAACGGATGAGCTTAGCTCATGGTTTCACTCCACTTGCAAAGCTACCATAGACACTGTTGCTCCTTTAAAAACCAGGCAACCTAAAACTAAATCTGAGCCTTGGTTAAATGACACGACTCGGACTGTCCGACGGGATTGCTGTAGAGCTGAGCGTAAATGGAAAAAGGACAAACTGCAAGTTTCATTTCAAATGTTCAGGGAGTGTTGGCGTCTCTATCAGATCACTGTGAAAGAGGCAAAATGCAAAAATGTATCTGACATCTTTCTGTCAAACAGTCACAAGCCACGTGTTCTGTTTCAGACTATTGGTTTGGTCCTTAATGCCCCCCAGACTACCGTTATGGAGACCTCTACTGTGAAGACTTTCTTTACTTTTTTATTAATAAGGTCTACTAGACACACGCAAAAAACAAAAAAATTAAAGAAATCTAGACCGCAAAAAAATTAAACAAGCAAGTGCCTGTTTTTTCTGGCCAAGGTCAGGGTCCTTGAACACAACACAAAACTAACGTGTCATCACGTGGTATACAGTTGCAAGAAAAAGTATGTGAAACCTTTGGAATTACCTGGATTTCTGCATAAGTTGGTCATAAAATGGAGGAAGCCACTGCTGTCCAGAAAAAACATTGCTGCACGTTTGAAGTTTGCAAAAGAGCACCTGGATGTTCCACAGCACTACTGGCAAAATATTCTGTGGACAGATGAAACCAAAGTTGAGTTGTTTGGAAGGAACACACAACGCTATGTGTGGAGAAAAAAAAAGGCACAATACACCAACATCAAAACCTCATCCCAACTATGAAGTATGGTGGAGGGAGCATCATGGTTTGGTGCTGCTTTGCTGCCTCAGGGCCTGGAAAGATGGCCATCATCGACGGAAAAATTAATTCTCAAGTTTATCAAGACATTTTGCTGGAGAACTTAAGGCTATCTGTCCACCAATTTAAGCTCAACAGAAGATGGGTGATGCAACAGGACAATGACCCAAAGCACAGAAGTAAATCAACAACAGAATGGCTTCAACAGAAGAAAATACGCCTTCTGGAGTGGCCCAGTCAGAGTCCTGACCTCAACCCAATTGAGATGCTGTGGCATGACCTCAAGAGAGCGATTCACACCGGACATCCAAAGGATATTGCTGAACTGAAACAGTTTTGTAAAGAGGAAAGGTCCAAAATTCCTCCTGACCGTTGTGCAGGTCTGATATGCAACTATAGGAAACGTTTGGTTGAGGTTATTGCTGCCAAAGGAGGGTCAACCAGTTATTAAATCCAAGGGTTCACATACACTTTTTCCACCCTGCACTGTAAATGTTTACATGGTGTGTTCAATAAAAAAATAAAAACATATAATTGTTTGTTTGGTTTTAGCTTAAGCAGACTGTGTTTGTCTATTGTTGTGACTTAGATGAAGATCAGAACACATTTTATGACCAATTTATGCAGAAATCCAGGTAGTTCCAAAGGGTTCACACTGTATGTCTCGTCTGACAGGGGGTGCAGTTCTGAAGAAGAGCACCAGAACGTCGCTCCGCCACTTCCAAAAATTGCAGTAACCATAAGGAGCCGTACACATGCCACAGTTTTTGTGTGGCTTTGTCTTTAGTTGAAAGCCCAGTGGTGATCTGCTCGTCTGTCATACTGATCATACAGTCAATAACTTTGTTGTTATTAGCATCTGGTTAGCTAGCTATGCTAACGAATATAAGAAGATTTTTCTACAACCAGTGAGGTAAAGGCACATCTTTATATGATCATTATAGTTATAAGAAAATAAGATTAAGGTTATTAATAAACAAGAATACAGTTTAAAAGGGGAGTGATTTTTAAAATATCCATAAAGAAAAAGAAAATCTTTTTACAGTTCTGTTTCATACAGGTGTTGAGATATGTATCCATAGATCTCTTCATGTTGCTCTCAAAGTGCACCAGATTGATGCTTTTAACTTCAATATTTAAAAAAATAAATCTTCTGGGGGAGCATGCCCCCAGACCCCCCTAGAGGAGGTTAGGTCCCCCCCCCTCATGCTTAAATCATGTCCACATGGATAAGATACTAAATACATTTGCACACATCTTGTGTCCATATCTTTCGGTTGTGGTGGTCATGCCACAACCGTGCACGTGCATGCATGCGCGAGTCATGTTAAGATATCTGGACTAAGAGGTTGCTTTTTCTTTGCACAGCATGAAAGAAAGGCCAAATGAATGGGCTGTGATTTTAGTTTTTTTAAGCAGAGGTCAATAATTTGTACGGCCCTCGGAGGATGTTGAAAACATTTAGATGGCCCTTGAGAGGAAAAAGGTTCCCCACCCCTGATCTATAGTAACGCAGTGTAGGCGGAGCCGTGACGTCATCTTCAGAAAAACAACATCAGCCATTAGCTGTTAGCACTCAAGCTCACAGCTCCTCATATCTGTTCAGAAACTAGACAAAAGTTAAACAAGTACAAACCACAGACTGTCTGTGTCATGGCGAATACAGTCGCTGCTTTATTTATGTCTGTATAGGCTGTTGTGAGTGTGGACGGTCGGAGCATATAGTGCGTTAGCTTAGCCGATCTCAATTTAGACAACACACATTTTGAAAGGTTTTTCGCCTGCCGTCTGTCTGCAGACTTGTCAAAGCATTAATTCATGGTTTTTAATAACCTGTATCAGTATGTTGTTACTTTGGCATCATTTTGAAACGTGTATTACAATTAAATCACGGTCAAATATGTTCAACTTGTTGTAGTTGTAGCCCCCTTGCCAGCGATTCTCTCACTAGTTTAGCATATTCAGCCCGGTTGTTGGCCCCGATAGAACCACGATTTTGTCGGGCCAGAAAAAAGGTGAAAAAGTAGCCCCGGGCCGGAACTAGGCCTAGTGGAAACGTTACCAAAAACGGGCCCGGCATGACATGCTTAAACCGCGCCATGGTGGAAATGCGCCATTAGAAAGCACGGCATCGCACTGCTATGCTGATGATAGCCAGATTTATGTCCCACTAAAAAAGAAGGCGGGTTAGTCAATTAGCCTACTGCTAAAGTGTCTAGAGGACATAAAGGCCTGGATGGCGTGCAACTTCCTAAAACTGAATGACGGAAAAACAGAAGTAATGGTTTTTGGTGACACCACTGGCATCACTTCTGTAGACCTGGGTTCCCTGGCTCAGTACACCAAGCCCACCATTACGAACCTTGGCATTAAAATAGACCCTGAACTAAAACTTGAGTCAGATTAAATCTGTGGTAAAAAGCTTTTATCATCATAGGCAGCTAGCCAAAATGAAACCTTTTCTCTCCAGACAGCAGTTTGAGACAGTAATCCACGCCTTTGTCACCACTCTATATGGGGGTCAGCTCCCTCGCTCGTCTGCAGCTGGTGCAAAATGCAGCAACAAGACTTTTAACTGGCACACGTAGGCCTGTCACGATAATTAATTTTGTTGGACGATAAATTTTCCTGGAAATTATTGCGATAAACGATAATATTGTCGACCGTTTTAAGACCATTTTAGACCACTGACATAATGATAATATATAATAATAATAATTAAAGTACAACCTTTCAAAGAGAACCTTTTATTGAACATTGCAAATTAAATGTGAAATAATATTGAAATATATAAATGATATATAATAAAAACAAATAAATTAAAATAAAAAATAAATAATTAAATAAATCACACACAACCAAAACAATACATTAAATAGACTCAGGCTTGAAAACAGAGCTCTTGTGGCCAAAACAGGCAATTGCATTTGAAAATGCAGTAGTAAAAAAAATGTAAAATAAATAAAGTAACAGTATATATATATATATATATATATATATATATATATATATATATACTGTTACTTTATTATACATATTATATATATATATATATATATATATATATATATATATATATATATATATATAAATAAATAAATATATATGAGCACATAAGCAAAAAAAAGTCACTGTCCATACAAAGACCCAGATGCCTCAATAGGCCATATCCAAATCTATAAATCAGAGATTCCGAGCAAGGAACACCAACATGTTTACCTTGTGGGGCTTAAGGCAGGATCTCTTTGGGGTAGCAATGTTACCAGCTGTGCTGAACATTCTCTCTGAGCTAGTGCTTGTTGCACAAATGCACATGTATTTTTTTGCTAACTTGGCCATTAAAGGAAATCTCCTCTGATTATCACGCCACCACATCAAGGGATCGGATGATGCATCAACTGCTTCTTCCTGGAGGAACTTTGTCAGCTCTAAATCAACAAGTACTCTTTTTGGGTGCGCAGCCTGGGGCTGACTTGCGGTTAATTTTCTGTTCTGTAGAAGGTCACTCAGCCTCTTCTTCCTGGCAGGTGCTGGTGGAGGTTCATCATTTCCTCCTGCAGCTTTGCTGCAGCTCTCTTCGCTGCTGGCACCTTCTCTGCTTCCTTGTTGCTCTTTCATGTCCAGTAGCTCTTACACAAGCTGTTGCCTGACATCATCCAAGACTTCTGCATCCTCCATGCTACCACGATACCTCGGATCCAAGACGGTGGCCTTGGTCAACAAGAGCTGGATGTTTGGTGGGCTGTATTTCTGTGCCAATACCCTGCACATGTTGCTCTTTAGGTTTTCTATGAGTTCAGTGTCACCGGGGCCTGGTGATAAAAGTTCACCTTTTAGTAGTTCTAAAGGCTTAACTGAGGACACTGTGACATGTTTTTCTGCTGATAGCACATCTGTGAAATCAGCCACTGGCTTCATTGCTGCATTTATGGATTCTAGCACAGAAACATTCTACCAGGTTGGGGTCAGGTGGCCATGTCTTCGATCCTCAACGAGGACACGTCTTATGGCTGGGAGTTGCTCCAGCCCCCTCTCTATCATCTTTTGCTTTGTTCCCCATCGTGTGGCGACATCCTGTTGGAAAGATAACATGTTATTTTTCATTAGTCTAAATCAACATAATTAAACAAATACTACTTTTCCCATTTCCATTATTTATCACAAATAATTGTACATGTTATTATAATGTAACCAACGATCTAATACATGCTAATGAAAGAACATTACAGGTCCATATGTAAGTCACAAATTAAAAATAAGAACTCTTTATTTAATCTTAAATGAACCTTTAACATATTTTTTGTTGAATATTAACACAACTATCAATGATTTATCCATCACTCACCAGTATTAGACTGTGTTGGGGGAGATTGGCTTCAGTCTGTGCCTTTCTCAGGTCTCTCTTCTTTAGCCAGCTGAGGTTGAAGGTATTTACAAGATTCCTAAACACTCCCATGGCACGTGCTGTGCGATCCTTGTCACTGTCCAAACCATGACAGTCAAATGGAGGTTGTGGCCAAAGCAGTTGAGCCATGGCCATCCGAGTTGGCGTATTGCAGCCACAATGTTAGCACCATTGTCTGTGGTTATACAGGCAAGTTTGCTCTCCTCCAGTGCCCAGTCTGCTAAAGCAGACTGCAGGTTTTCTGCAAGTATGTTAGCAGTGTGGTTGTCCGGTATGTACCTGGTCTCTAAACACTTCGACTGCAGAGTCCAGTCATCTGTAATGTAATGCACGGTTAAGCTCATGTATGGTGTCATATTAGAGCTTGACCACATATTGGTAGTTGCAGAGTAAAAAGAGATGTCTTTTAACTCTTTCAGAACTTTGTCTTTCACCTGGTTGTATAGACTTGGAATGGCAGTTTGGGAGATGAAGGTTTTTTTCGGCAGTTCGTACTGCTTGTCAAAAGTTTGCAACATTTCTTGAAATGCTTTTTTTTCAACTATGTTAAATGGCTGCATCTCTTTGGCTATGGAGCGGCTTACGCTGTCTGTGAGCATGAGCCATTTTGTGCTATCGCGTTTGTATTTGCATTGACGGGCAAATGCATCGGTTATTGCAGACTGTCGGGAAGGTGGGGGCTCTCCATCTCCAGCTGCCGTCTTTGCTCCCAGCTGGGAAAACAGAATGGGGTGGTTGTGTTTCAAGTGCAGTTTGAGATTTGTGTCATTGCTAGCTTTTGTCGCTACCTTTTTCAAACAAATGCGACACACCGGCTCATTAATATCCATAGGTTGGCCTCGTTCATTTGGTTTGAATCCAAAATACTCCCACACCGGAGATGTGGAATTAGGTTTTGTAACCAATTCCATTTCTATTTAAATTCCCCTCGAGTAAGTCACACGTTGTCTCCTGCTTGTCTCGCTATATTATTAATGTGGATGCTAGATCATGCTGCTACACTGCTGAATGTGCACGTGGAGTGTCTGACTCCTGACCTTGCTCTGTGTGTGAGCCCCGCCCCTTACAGCCCGCCTGGCGAAAATTCTGGTCACATTCTTATGTAAACACCAATTTATCGAGCTCAGAAAAGTTATCAAGTCCCTTTTTATTTATTGCACGATAAGTCAATTTATCGATTATCGCGACAGGCCTAGGCACACGGAAATACGACCACATTTTCCCCATTTTGGCTTCGCTCCATTGGCTGCCAATACATTTTAGTATTCATTTCAAAATACTCGTATTTACTTTTAAATCCCTAAGTGGCATGACCCCACCATATCTTTCTGAGCTGCTACACCCTTACACGCCCAACCGCCCTCTCAGGTCAGCTGATCAACTGCTCCTGAATGTGCCCAGATCCAGGTCAAAGCTCAGAGGGGACCGTTGCTTCTCTGTAGCGGGTCCCACACTGTGGAACGATCTGCCCCTGCACATCAGACAGGCTCCCACACTGTGGAACGATCTGCCCATGCATATCAGACAGGCTACCACACTGCCTGCTTTTAAAGCGCTTCTTAAAACCCACCTCTTCTCCTTAGCGTATTAACATCTTTTAGAGTGTTGTTTTTAGTGCTTTTAAATTGTCTATTGTTCTTACTTATACTTGTTTTATGGTGTGTGAGCTGTGCTGTATTATTTATTGTATGTTTTGTTTGTTTATTTGACTGAACAGCACTTTGGTCTGGAGGTTTAAAGTGCTCTATAAATAAAGCTGTATTGTGTATACCCAGCAGACTCACCTGAGGTATAGCTGCCATGAAATAGCCTGAGGGTGGGGCCGTCTGATATGGGTTGAGTACTGGGTTGGGCACAGCACGGACTGTGGCCATCCTCTGCATGTACTGGTTGGTCAGGTGGGCCTGACGCTCCTCTTTCCGCTGGGCCAGGGCCACATACAGTGGCTTTGTAGCAACAATACGCCCATTCATCTCCGTTACAGCTTTAGTGGCCTCCTCTGGGGAAGAGAAACACACAAAGCCAAAGCCTTTGCTGCGGCCCCCCTCCATCATCACCTATGAGAGAAGACACAGATTTGTTTTGATACGCTTTGTTATTCATTATAAAATTACATAAATGTTGTATTTTAACAACTCAATCTATTTTTAGGCCAACAAGTGCATAATTACAAATCAAGCCCCTTACCTTAGCACTGGTTATGGTTCCAAACGGAGTGAACTCTTTACGCAGACGCTCATCATCTAGGCCATCATCCAGGTTTTTCACATAAAGATTGACACCCTGTAACATTGGCAATGGCATTTGTAACAAACCAAAGGGACATATCAAGAATGAGCCAAATCAACTGTGTATTGTAGAGCCAGTCATTGTTGTGTCTGGGGACAACCTAGTTTGAATTAGATTTCGCACCAATATCACTTTGTTGTGTTTTAATAGACCCAATAGGTTTTGGAGAGATAAAACAACTTCGCTAACTAGGGCAATGAGGTGGGAGAGCCTCAGAATGCTTTTTACTTTATCACAGAAAGGAGAGTTTTCAAGCTACAACCCAGGGACAGTAGAAACCAACAAACCTGGTATCTGGTCATGCGATCCTGTTTCATCTGCTCAAATTTACGCTTGAGCTCATTCTGGCGTTCCCCTTTCTTCTGTGCACGGCCCACATACACTTGCCGCCCATTCATTTCTTTACCATTCATCTCGTCCACAGCCTGAAATTATATAAGCCAGGGGTTTTCAAAGTGTGGGAAGGTGAGCCTCCCCTCAGAGAACATAACAGCTGCGCCCCCCCCTCCCAATTATTATTATTATTGTTTCTATAATGCAGGGGTATTCAATTTCAAAGAGGTCTAGTAAGAGAAAATGTAATTAAATGCTCTGTTTTCGCTGTCTACCTTTCTCGTTTTTGAGCACGCCATTTGAAATTACTCCGACTGTTTCTCTCCTCTTGTCTCGTCTGTGTGTGTGTTTGAATCTATCGTGCTGACTCACTGACTGCACCGATTTGATTTGCTGAGGGTGGGGCCGGCTGATATGGGTTGCAGATCTCGTTCACACTGGAATAAGTCCCTGAGGGAGAATTAGGCAAATGAAGCCGCTGACGTCACTTCTTCTTCTTCTGCTGCTGCTGCTTTGGTTTTACTGGCAGGCCGCAAACAACTTCACGGCGTATACTGCCACCCGAAGTCCCCATCTGGAAGTCCCCGGAATTGGGGACTGGCTTCAGAAGAAGCTGCCGCTCACATGTTTTCTTTTGTGTTACCATAAGTTAGTCCCTCTCCGTGGGTGTTTCTCAATCGCGAGTAAAGCTGCTCCAGAACCACTATTTCAAGCATACTACGTCATCGAGTGCCGCCGAAGGACTGTTCCAATGTCCAGCATACTTGGAAATCTACCGAGCCCGGCATACTCCGTTTGGAGAAATTTCGAGGCTGCACATGTGTAGACTCCGGTCTTAAAATCCCCACAATGCTTTGCGCACGGACCAATTTCCCCAAATCTGTGGCGGAAAATGTAAGGCGGGGCCTTATATGAAGCACACCTTTTGGTGTGAACACACATTCTCGGAACCATATCGGAACTATACTGGGAAAAGTACTCCGGTGTGAAAGCAACTATTATTACAATTAAAATAAAGGGCGGTGCCGGCCTTCAGCGAACCGAGGCGGCCGTCAACAGCCCACTGACGACCGGCCGTTCTGTGATTCTCCCGAACACACAGATGGCCAGTCCGCCCCTGCCAGGACCGGTCAATGAAATTCCTAGCTTCGCATAAGGTCAGCTGAAGTTAACTAGCTAGATTTCACTGTTTCTAGTTATTTTTTCACGATGCGCCTCCCCTGAAGCTCTCTGGCGCCCCCCTGGGGAGGCGCGCCTCACACTTTGAAAACCGCTGATATAAGCAATAGAATACTTAGAGTGAAAGAGAAGCAGAATTATAGTGACAAGTGTTGTGATGGTCATTTTTCAATAGTTAGATGCATATGATGGGGCATAATAAAAAATAACCAAGAGTAGATTCTAACCTTCTGTGCATCTTCATGTCTCTCAAAGCTGACAAAGCCAAATCCCTTGGACTTGCCACTGTCATCAGTCATAACCCGGATACTTAGTGAAGGTCCTTCAAATTATAACAAATAATCAAAACATTTTACCAGCCATATCACACCATTAACCTGCATTATACAAACATTATGAGTCTCTGAAATGTATCATTGTCATACCATATTGGTTAAACAACTCCCTCAGCTTCACGTCATCCATGTCATCCCCAAAGTTCTTGATGTAAACATTGGTAAACTCTCTGGCACGGGCTCCAAGCTCAGCCTCCCTTTCTTTACGAGACTTAAAGCGTCCAACAAATCTGTTGATTGAATAATGTGAATATTGTAACAATTAACACATATCAAGACCATTACCGCACCCCAGCAGATAATTTTTTTGCATAACTTGTTAACATTGTTTTGACACCTTCATAATTGTTGCTGTATGAACAGTTCATTCAACATAATTAGATTTGAGTATGAAACCAAGATGCAGTTAAACATAAACTCACATTAGTTGTATAAAAAAAACAAATCACAGGTTAATGTGAATACCCCCGAAATATGTGAGACACAGGTAAATTGTGGTCACACTTACACTTTTCTGTCATTGAGCAACATGCCATTCATTTTCTCAATGGCCCGCTCAGCAGCCTCGTGGGTCTCAAAGTGGACAAAGCCGTACCCCTTTGAGCCATTCTCATCACAAACAACCTTGGGAAATGGAAATTAGGCATGTCAACACAATCACAACACCGTGCATTTGAAAAACAATCAGACTCACACAATCAGCTTCCATCTGACAATGTTTAGTCATGCAAACTAGTGGACTCTATGTAAAGCACTTGAACACAAAACAGAGGCCATCCAAATGCATGTCGCCCCACCTACCTTGCAAGAGAGGATGTTTCCAAATGCAGAGAAGGTGTCATAGAGTGCTTTGTTATCAATAGACTTGTCCAGGTTCTTGATGAAGATGTTGCCCACACCACTTTTTCTTAGGGAGGGATCCCGCTGAGACCACATGATGCGGAGTGGTCTGCCTTTGATTACATCAAAGTTCATTGTGTCCAGGGCTCGCTCAGCTAAAAATCAGGAACCATGATAAGACTTCTGATGACAGTAGGTTTGAATTAGATTTTCCCTATTGGAATAACTTAGGAATACAAAACAGATATATCTTTCCACCACAACGTGCATACTAAATCCCAATGGTACTAATGTAGAACTGCTGTAACATGGCATGTACAGTATGTGGTCAAAATTGTGTCAGATTGGGTCACATCCCTGTCGTTGCTGTGTTATTTTATTGTAAACTTACCGTCATTCGGCTGCTGGAAGTTGACATATGCATAGCCAAGAGACCGGCGTGTGATCATGTCTCTGCAGACTCTGATGGATAAGATGGGCCCAGCCGGGCTGAATTTCTCGTAGAGCATAGCCTCGGTAACGTCTGCATGCAGGTCTCCCACATAGAGGGAAGCCATCGGGTAGCTAGGAGCGCTGGGATTCATGTCTGACGACGAGGGTTCTCAGGCTTGTATTATAAATGTTAAATTTGGATGACACTCTTCTGCTTATGACAGCTTCCGATATATAAATGCAATTGTTCTCAGCTATCACCTATACAAAATAAGCTCCCAGACACATATTCTAGCTCTTTAGAGTTAGCAATGTGGGCTACTTAGCTTGATTAGCAAAATGTCGTGACCTAAACGTTGCGGCTGACAGCTCTGACAGCTCTGACTCAGTACTCTGTCCTAGTGAGAGAGGAAGCGAAATAGCTGACTGTTAACGAAGCAAATGTTCTGGTTAACGATGTTCCCTGGAATGACAACCCCTTTATAAAAGGTAAAACTAAGTAGTGGCTAACGTTAATCACCCACGCTTTCAACAATGACTCTCGCTGCTCGATAACGTGCTTCTCGTTCCGTGTTTCTTTCTTTTTCGAAGGCTGTTCTTCCGTTGCTTGAGTTGTCAAATTAAATCCTGCTTCACCGATTTTTTTTTCTTATAAAAATATGTCTGCGTGTGCTCTCTAGCTTTTGGTTTGTTTCATAATAATAAAATGTGTGCCGAGACTAGCTCTGGAGCACACCCTACGCAGACGGATTACGGGAATGATGAAAGGAAGGTCGGCGGAGGTTGTTTCACTATTCTGGTCGAGATCACGGCGCGTTCATCAATGTTGACGTCTCACATCTCGCGATAATTCATATTATATGGAATTTTGAGCGTTACAAATAATTGTTTACTAACTCGAGTCCCCAGCTTTGTTATGTCTTCAAATGTAAGGAATGTGCCCAATGTAAGCTGATTGAACAGCTTCATCCACTATCTATTTTTCAACTTATGTTAGCAGATACTCATACTAAATTTAATAATACATATCCAAATAAAAAGTATTTACATATTATTTCGGAAGAAGTGACCCAGGATACCTCTTAAATTCTAGTTTTTTCATGCTAGTTAATATTTAAAAATGTCACCCCATTTGAGACTAAATAGATTTCAGGGCATGTATTGTTCATCTTGAGAATGAAAGGGAGACAGTTGTTTATTTAACATCCTCCTGCAGCTGCATCAGCTCAGACAAATATCACCCACTTCGTTCAAATCAATGGTTGTTTCCATAAAGCCTGGTATGTTGGACTGTATTGCTGCGTCTGAATGATTAATGTCACGTAACGAATCCTAATTTAAAACTTCGCCTGCAGACATAATATATTGCCGATCATATCAATCTAATCTGTAAAGTGATTTTGACTGATCATAATGTTCCTAAAGGCCAAATCGTCTGATAAGCCAGGCATTTTAACTACAGTGTTACTTATAAGAAAAACTCACTGTAATAGCCCCTGAAATATTTTTCCTGACAATGTAACGTGCGTGAGCCATCGCTCGCTCCCGCAGTAATCGTGCTTCATCGACACAGCGAGTTTCGTTTTATGGCAGGCTATACATACATTATGTATTTTATTATGCAATCAATACAAACTTTAAAAACTTTATTTTGTATCTTGCACCACCCACAGCAGCCTGTGTCCAGAGAGGGAAATCTGCTGGAACCAGGCTGTGCAGAGGATTTGCAATTGACTGCACTGCCGTTTACCTATGGGTAGGGATTAAAAGATGCAATAGCAGCGACATTTTCATGGCAGATCATTCCTTAAAGTTTAGATTTTCCTTTAAGCATTGGCAATTAAGCAAGACATGTAGCTTTTTGGTTTAGGATACAGACTAAAAATGCTTTAGTCCCGTGAAATAGTTGTTCAAAAATGTTTCACCCTTTCTAATTTAATTAACAAATCCTTTTGGGGGTCAATAGGATTTCTTAGTAGCAATTTTTATGAAGGTCATTAAAGGTCCAGCCTACTCAGATGTGTGGCTTGAGGTCCTATATATGTTTGGCTTTTCCACCAAGAACACACTTGTATGATGTATTTAAAGGACACATTACAAAGGAGCAAACAACAACATTGAACACGAGCAGAATGTTTTCATTATTCTCATAAAGTAAGGTGACTTGTTCTCCTCCTCCCAGACCCAGACAACCATTCCTGAGAGCGGAGTGCAATTCATTTATACTAGACTTTGAATAATATGGCTGCTGGGCCAAATGAGACTAATAGTTGGAACTTTTAAATAATTATTTTATTCCACTTGCATGAAATTACACATTTCCCCCCAAATAACAGCTATGCTTGGGTGTTCTGTATGAAAATTCCAAAGACATGAACAAAGCTTGCCTGCCCAACAACAACCATCCTTACAAGTCTACAAACTACTTCTTACCAACATGCAGTTAAGGCAAGTATCGAAAGGAAACCGAGAATAAAAGACAAATCAAATAAAAATCTAAATTTGAAAAAAGCAGTAACTAGATAAGGACTTTTTCTTACTGCTGTGCTCATAAAAACAATATCAAGTTTGTGTGCTTTTTTGTTTTTCAATTTTTTCTATACCTCGTAATTGACACAGAAATACAAAAGCATGTCACCCAAAAACAAATACAAATAATAAAGAGTAGAAAGTTGAAACTGACAGTTTATGGAATGTTACCTTTGTGTTTCAACAAAACCTTGCCATCTGTCTCCTTTACACCTCCACCGGTCCCAGCTGCTGTCTCCTAAGGTGTAAGGAGCTGACCCCTGATTTTGTGAAACCCCAGATGTATCATCAAAAGATGGTGTTAATGAACAGGAGCTTCAAAATGAATATGATACATACAGCTGCATGTTTCATGAGTTAAGACCTTCCCCTATCACCCAGCACCTCAATAATGCAACACCCCCATTTCTCCCACACAAAAAAGGTCAGCTTACAAGCAACCAACCCTAAACACCCTTTATGCTTTCACCAGGACCCTCACATCACGGATTTAAAACCTGCCCTCCCTCCCCATCCCCCTTCCCATGCAGTTACTAAAGAAGGAATAGTAAACTGATAGGAATGAGACAGGTGTTGAGGGGACTCAATATAAAAAAGATGAAGAATTGGAAACAATGTGAATAATGTGGTCGTCTCAGTGTTGATAATCATGATGAAGATGAACCGGAATGATGGCAGGCAGACAGGGATGAGTTTGGGGGTCAGGCTCATTCTGCTGCTTCTTGTTCCTCTTCGGCCTGGTTATCAGAAGTCCACAGCTGAAAAAAGAAGGTAAAATAGTAGGTAAAGGAAAATAGGGACACACCCATTAACACCTCATCTTAACATGTTCATTTCATTAGAAAGTTCAAAGTATCGCATTCTACTCTCCAGTGACCAAAAAAAGAAAGCCTGTGCGAGTGCCTGTTTTTCCTGGCCATGGTCAGGGTCCTTGAAAACAACATGAGCCTAACGTGTGATCATGTGACAGGGCTGTAGTTCTGACAGAGAGCACCAGAACGTCGCTCTGGCACTTCAGAAATTGCAGTACCCATAAGGAGTCGTACACATGCTGCAGTTTTTGCGTGGCTGTGTCTTTAGTTGTAAGCCCAGTGGTGATCTGTTCATCTGTCATACTGATCATACAGTCAATAACTTTGTTGTTATTACCATCTGGTTAGCTAGCTATGCTAATGAATATAAGAAGCTTTTTCTACAACCAGTGAGGTAAAGGCACATCTTTATATGATCATTATAGTTATAAAAAAATAAAAGAAGTAAACAGGTATAAAATACTATATGACAGTAAAAAAAAGTTGTTATTGATAAACAAAAATACAGTTTGAAAGGAGAGTGATTTGTAAAATATCCATAAAGAAAAATAAATCTGCTTACAGTTCTGTTTCATATGGGTGTTGAGAGATGTATCCATAGGTCTCCTAATGTTGCTCTCAAAGTGCACCAGATTGATGCTTTTAACTGCCAGTTAAAAAAAACCCGGACCCCCCTAGAGGAGGTTAAGCCCACCCCCCACTTAAATCATGTCCACATGGATAGGAAACTAAATACATTTGGACACATCTTGTCGCTATATCATTCTTTTTTGGCGGTCATGCATGCGCGAGTCATGGTTAGATATCTGGATTAAGAGGATGCTTTTTCTTTGCACAGCATGAAAGAAAGGCCAAATGAATGTGCTGTGATTTTAGTATTTTTAATCAGAGGTCAATCATTTGTACAGCCCTTGGAGGATGTTGAAAAAATTGAAATGGCCCTTGAGAGGAAAAAGGTTCCCCACCCCATGCTGTATTGAGTTCATAAAAATTGCTTTCGGGACAAATCCAACTAGCCATGCTTAGTAGGGATGACCGATGCATTCGCCAATGTTCTCCCCATGTACTAATGTGTTAATAGGTTTTACTGTCATGTTACTTAGCAATGTTGAAGAAGACGCGGTAATCCTTTATTTGCTGTTATGACGGACAAAATCTAAAGTCTGTTTGTTATTTTAAAGATGACTGATGGCAGTCTGCTGTACGTTTTGAAGTCATTAATGTCACAGTTCTCTCCTTCCTCCCTGTGAGGAGCTGCTGCTGCAGAACAAGCACATGCTGCAGAATTGTGTCCGTATGAAGCACGTTTATCAGAATCAGTCAATTACATCCCCAGTTCAGAGAGTATTCTATAATAATAGTTGTGATTAGAGATGTCCCGATCCGATCACGTGATCGGGGATCGGAGCCGATCACGTGATTTTCAAAAGATCGGAATCGGGAGGGAAAAAATCGGGGATCTGGATTTTTTTATTTTTTTTATAAATACTTTATTTATTTTATTCAATGTTACAAAAAAAAAAATGACCATGTTCAAGTCTTAAAGTCATCCTGAGGCCTTAGTTTTGGTTTCAAATTACACAACATCATGTATGTCAGCCAACCCCAATTAGCGGCCCGCGGGCCAGATCCGGCCCGCGAGAGGCAATAGCATGGCCCGCGCTGATCTACTGGCATTCACTTGTTATAACATAAAAACATCAAATAAAATGTCCGCGGTTTCGCTTTATTTTGACCTCCGTCGACACTCGTAAACCTGACCCATGACCTTATCGCGTGCATATGCAAGACGTGCTTCGCGCGCTTGACTTACTCGTCACCACCTGGAATAGCGGCAAACACATATAAACAATAGCTCGCCAGCTAGCCGCCTGTCATCCCAACCCAGCGATTGACCAACATGACACTAACGGGCCGTGGATAACTCAAACCCAGGATGGAATTCGCAAAGAAGAGGAAGGTAGACCAGGAGAACCGTCAGTTCAAAACTGACTGGACTGAGAAGTATTGTTTTTTTTACAGGACCACGTCAATGCTAAACCGACTTGTTTGATTTGCATGCAGAATGTAGCTGTAATCAAATCAGACAACCTGAAGCGGCACTTCACCTCTATTCATGCTGCCAGTTTTAATGCTAACTATCCAGAGAAATCCGACCAGCGCACACAAAAGATAGCAGGTTTGCTTGCATCATACAAGCACTCTGTTTCCACAATGTCGAAAACAACATCGGCACAAGAGAGCGCAACAGCTGCCTCATTGCACGTCTCTTGGACGCTTGCTAGAGCCAAGAAGCCGTTTGCTGATGCTGAGTTAATTAAACGGTGTGCGATAGACATGGCTCATGAAGTTTGAAATCATGATGAAAAACAACAAAAAAAGGTTGTAGAGCTATTAAAGCAGGTGCCGCTGTCGGCTAACACGGCAACCAGAAGAGTAGAGGTTTTAGCGGAGGAGTGTTTTTCCAGTCTACTCACGGATTTGAAGAAAACAGAGGTTATATCCTTAGCCATAGACTCCTCCTGTGACCGAACCGACATGGAACAGCTGTCTGTGTTCGTACGATTATTTGATGGGAAGATATTCCGGGAAGAGCTGCTGTGTTTGCTTACTCTGCCCGGGCACACGACCGGGGAAATAATCTTCCACGAGCTGACACAGTTCTTCGAAAAGAATGGTTTGAATGTGAGTCAAATCGTCTCTGTTGTAACTGACGGGGCTCCGTCGATGGTTGGAAAGCAGAAAGGCTTGGTAAGCAGGCTTTCCGCCGTTAACCCGGCGCTTCTGACATTTCACTGCATCATTCACAAATCAGTGTTGTGCGCAAAACTGTGGGGAAAAATGAAAGAAACGATGGATACTGTGACGAGACTGGTTAACTTTGTGCGTGAGAGCTCTAGTCTGCAGCATCGCCTTTTTAGATCGTTGCTAGAGGAAATGTCATCTGAACACAAGGATCTCTTCCTACACAACGATGTTTGCTGGCTGTGCAAGGGCCGTTTGTTGGAGAGGTTGTGCGACCTGCGTGATGAACTGGTGTCGTTCTTATCAAGCCTGCAGAGCCAAAAAGCCCATGAGTTTTTGAGCTTTTTAACTGACACCAAGGTGATAGCAGATGTTAATCTTTTGTGTGACATCATGTCTCATCTAAATCACCTTAACCTGCAGCTGCAAGGCAAGAACCACACTGTTGCTGAGATGTACGAGGCGGTTGAAGCTTTTCGGTCAAAGCTGCACCTTTTGGAGAGAGATATTCATGGGAGGAAGCTGCACTTTCCACGTCTGCGTGAGCACTGCGAGAAGAATGAAATGCCGGAAGATCCAGTAATGAAGGATTTTGTGTCAAAACTGGCAGAAAACTTCAAGGAGCGATTTGAAAGCTCTCCTAAAATCTCACGTGACATCCTCCTCTTCCTCAGACAGCCGTTCTCTGTGTCAGCAGACGGGCAGTGGACTGGAGAGGCCAAAAGGCTGGTGCCTTCCATAGAAGAGGGAGTTCTTCAGATGGAGGTCTTAGAGATGGGAAGCTCTGAGTTGCTGAAAGCTCAACACAAGGATGCACCAGTGTGTGACTTTTGGATCAACATGGTTCCCCAAGCTCGTTTCAAAAACACCAGGGCTATTGCTATGTTCCTACTCACAATGTTCCCCTCAACATACATCTGCGAATCAGGATTTTCTTCAATGAATGCTATCAAAAGCCAGGACAGGAACAGACTCTCCAGTGCACATCTTGGACAGTGCCTCAGGATTGCCACAACAGAATACAAGCCCAACATCAGACAGGTTGCCTCATCCCGCCGCTCTCACTTCTCTCACTGATTGGTGAGTGAACAACATCAATTTATTTTTGCAATTTGTCAATTCTATTGTGGTATAATAATTATTAAGACAAAAATAACCATTTTATAGTTATATTTTATATGTACATTCATTTCCTAAATAAAATGCTACGCAGCGTAATTAAAAACAAATTATTAATATGATAGAGAAAAAACCTTGGATAATGCAGGGCTTTTAACAACAGCCCACAAACTGGTTAAATTGAATACAACATTAAAATAATATATTAAAAATAAAGTTAAAAAAACCCAATGCTATTTGTTATTTACAGCCTGATATTATTTGGTACACATATTTAAAAATGTTAAAACTGATAATGTGGTGTATTTTGGTACGACATTATAAAAGTAACTAACTGAAACTCTCTCTCTGTCTTCCTGTCTTTCCCAGTGTGTGTGTGTGTGTTACAGTGTTTGCTGAATTGGATGTGGACCTGTCTGACTATTTGATCAGAGTTCACTCTGTTGTTTTTTATTTTTGTTTTATTGTTATGCCCCATCAGACCACAGCAAAATCATTTGTATTTGTTAAAGCATTTATTTATTATTATTGTTAATAAATGTTTGATTTCGGTCTAATTTTGTTTCAAGGATGCATTTTTCCTTTACTCACAGGGTTTGTTTAATTACTACTGCCACTACTACAACAATTATAATAGAGGTAACATCTGCACATAGTGTAAAACAACTTTTAGTGACACATAACATTTTAGCCCTTAGCTTGTCATGCTTGAAAAAAATTGGCCCTTTGGTAAATATAATTGGGGAACCCTGATGTATGTGTTGCTTCTTTGGGGCTTGTTTTCATAGACCTATTTCTCTCAAATCTGGCAACAGAGTGGGCAGGGCGCAGTGTCTAATTGTAGCAGTAAGCTAACGAGTACTGATAAGCTTTATTTTGATCCAATGCTGCAAAACTGAACTGATCCAATGCTGCTGTGAAAAAAAGAAGCTATATCCATGTTGGATAGAATATCCAATTTAAATAAAAAAATAACCTTAAGGGACAACTTGAATGCTTTTTTTCTTTTTTTTCTCTTAATGCATTGCATAAAGATCGGATCGGGAAAAATCGGTATCGGCAAATTGTCAAAATCAAATGATCGGAATCGGATCGGGAGCAAAAAAAGGTGATCGGGACATCCCTAGTTGTGATGATGGAAATGTAAAACTAATGACTTTTTTTTTAAATGTAATACTCAACCCATGTTTGTATAATTGAGTAAACTCTGTGTGGGCTCTAGGCGGCAAGCAACATAACATACCTGAACTGGTAACATTACTCGTAGCTTTGGCAACAACAGCTAGGAGATGGGCAGTTCCAAAAAGTGCATTTCTCTGCCTGAATATAGTGCACTTGCGCCAGATGTTTGGACAGATTGCTTGTGTTTCCGCCATTACACAAAAATCCCTTATTGCACTTGTAGCAACGAGCATTGTCCAAATAAAACTTGTAAAGTGTAACCACACTTCAATTCTTAGTGTTGCACATCGCTTGTAAACATTGGTAACTTCTGCGCTCGAAGTTCAAATTATTTTAACTTCGACCTAATTGGTGACTTTTCAGCACACAACCAATCAGACAACAGTTGCATGAAGAGGCGCAAGCTAGAAGGGGGAGGTATGCATAGAAACGGAACTTACATGCTCTGTGGTCTAACCTAGTGCTGAGCAAAGAGCAAATTGTGTATCATGTGAATGCAGCTTTGGTGAACTGCAAGGTGCTTATCCACATTTTTTAATCTTATTGCAAATTGGAAATGGAGTTGATGAGATACAACGTGCAAGATATTGTTTATGACATTTCTCCAGTACCAATAGCAAAACCGATAACATTGAAGCTTATGGATACCACGGTATTATAATAATTTAGCCCCAAAGCCCATTTATTACCGGATTTCAGTATTCATCTCCACAATAGGGTAAAAGGCTCCTGTCCTCATACATGGGTAGTTGTTGCATTGCACAGTCAACAGGAAATTATTTCTAGACAGAAATATCATTTCATTTCATTTAATGTTATTTTGAAATGCTTTGAGCGTGATAAACTTCTACACTGCGAATTATTTATATAGTGTATGTCATTTGAATGACTCCAAAAAAGTTACCAAACTCTAATCCGTAATATTTCTGGTCACAGATTGTCCTGGGGTAGTAAGCCCCACCTACTCAATCAAACATAATGAACCATGAATGAATGTTGTTAAATTAGAGCTGCAACTGAAAAATGATATTCAACCATTTTGATAATCAATTACCTTAAATTATTCTATAATAGTTAAGTGAATCTGTTATTCTTTTAGACTGAAAGTTGGAAACATTACCATTGGTTCTAGGAAGCTGTAATCGCATTTAAAAAAACAAACAATTGAGAAAATAAATCAAGTCTAATCAATGAAGAACATGACAAATTGCACACGATATGTAGATGTCATTTAAGTGAGTTTGTGTCCAAGCAAGGGAAACTTACTGTCAAGTTGTCCCTCAGTAGCTGCATGATTAGTGTACTGTCCTTGTAGGAATCTTCGCCCAGTGTATCCAGCTCTGCAATGGCCTGATCAAAAGCCTAACAGATTCAAAAATATGTTTTAGACTGCTGTAAGGATGGTGATCTTAAACAAGCTCTTAAGTGTCAGTACACTGTTTTAGCTCAATAATCAAAACATATTACATTCAATCATTTGCATTAAATTAAGCAGGTTGCCATCTTGTATGAACATTTAGTGTTATGAACGCACCTCTTTAGCCAGCTTGCAGGCTTCTTCAGGTGAGCCGAGGATCTCATAGTAGAAAACAGAGAAATTGAGCGCAAGACCAAGACGGATTGGGTGGGTTGGGGGCATTTCCTCTTTGCTGGTGACATAGGCGGCTTCGTAGGACGATCTTGAGTTTGCAATGATTTCATCTGACAGAGGACAAAAGGCACATAAGAGCTGTGATATCTTATAACAGACACATGAAATAACCAAATATTTGTATTTAAATGAAATAAACCAGTGTTATGATTATTATACATTGTAGAACACTCTACTATACATACCCTATATATACATATCCCATATATATATCAAATTAATCACGGCTTAAAAATTAATTAATCATGATTAATCACCATTCGAACTATGTCCAAAATATGCCATTTCTTTATGTATATTGTTGTGGGAATGGAAAGATAAATGAAAGAAGGCGGATATATATCCATTTAACATACAGTATGCATGTATGTTTATTATAACATTGTTCTGTGTGTCAAAATGAAAGACAGCCCACACACTTATCAATCATCAAAACATGGGGTCTTATTTCATTACGTGTTGATTTCTATCAACATGTAATGTTCTCCAGTGAAGGGGGGGGAGAGTCCCTCCGCAGCCGGTTGGCGTAGTTTTGGCACAATTCTGTTGTACAGACCGACGTTAACAGCAGCCCTGTCTGTGCACACGGAGACCGACTCTGTTGTCCGGTGATCTAACCGCCTTCTGGAAAAGCTTCACAAGTACGTTGGTACGCAAATGCGCTTTGGGACACAAGTGACAGTACGCATTTCAGATTGTTGCCGCACATGCGTACCAGTTAAGTGCACCCCTGTACTACAGCAAAAGTATTCTCCGTCGGGACTTCCTGCAACAACACCACGCCATTATCTTGATTCTGATTGGCCAGAAGACATTATCAAAGATGTACTATTGAGAAGACGATCGCTACGTGACAAAAGTTTTCAAAACCGTTTCTGGTCTTCGGTATTTCCAGACAAGTGGCTACTGAAACTGAAATAAAGAAATACTGAAATTAGACCCTCAAGAAAAACGCGATTGCATAATATACCGCATAATCAGCAAAATGGCGTATATTTTTAAAAGGGCGCACATTTATTAAAAGGGCGCATAATCCCCGCATTTTTCCACACAAAGTTGAGGGGGAAAAAAGTTAACTCGTCTTGACGTGAAGTAGTGAAGATGATGACGCGACGTCATCAGCTAGCGCATCACAGAACGTAAACAACACCGTAGAGCAGGGATTCTCAACCTTTTTTGGGCCAGCGCCCCCCTGTCCATTATCCAGGTCTCTTACCGCCCCCCATCAAAAAAAGTAGACTTATTTTCTTCCCTGAATATTAATGTTGACTAATATTCTGTGTTATATCATTTAAAAAGCATGTCACTGAATGCCAAATAATAGATTTGATTTAACTGGGCAGTTGGAATATCATTATCATTAGTTTACCAGAGAGCAGAAAAGCCATGTGAATGTGTGTTAAACAAACTCAGACAAGAGCAGAGAATACAAACAGACTGCTACGGAACAGCAGCAATTTCACACATGTCCAGTGCAGAACAAACAGTAGGCTACAAAACTGTACATTAGGCCTACAGAACTAACAGGTCGGAAAGGTGTTGCATTTCGCCAAATTGCGGGGGGGGGAAGGTTAGTGTGAGCCCTGCGCTTGGTGGTTCTCCGCCAGTTTCTTCACTGCGGGTTGCAGAGAACTTAGTTTCAGTCGCAGTGCACCTGAGGCCGTCAAGTTCAAGCGATTTCAGCACCTGTGTGGGATCACGCTCCATCACAGTAGATATGACCTCTTTGATGGCAGGGAGTACCAACTTCTCTCCGATTGTGAACGGCTGCCCACATTTGGCTATCAGCAAAGAGATGTTATATGACGCTATTAGCCCGCTGTCAGTCTGGGTGGTCTTCCTAGCGAAGAGACTGCTGATGGTGCTCCTACCATGTTTCTCTTTGAGGGCCCGGAAGAACGGACGCTCCTTATCTGCCTTATCCGGGTGGATCTTGGTAAGGTGCTCCTTTAAACGTGAGGGTTTCATTCCCTCATTGGAAAATACATGTTCGCAAAGTAAACACATTGGGAGTTGTGCATAGGAGACGGTATGAAGCCATAGCTAAGATATTCAATAGAGTACTGTCTGCATTTTATCTTTTTCGCGGCCATTTTGCTGATGTGATATGATTTTTGTTGTTTTATGATGCTAATATTTAGGGGGGGGGGTAGTGTCATGATATGGCGGCAAACGCTAGAGGGCTAGCTGGTGACATGACAAGACATCGTGCCGGGAGCGGACCGGAAGTCGTTGTAATTTTGAACAAACAGAGCTGTGTGGAGCAGCCTGGCTAGCCAGCTCTTCCATGTCGTAGCAGACATAGAAACGGGTATTATTTTCATAAACTGACCACTTAGTTCGAATCTGTTAGTGGAATTTGTCATATCAAAACATATCGAAATTTAACAAAGTAACACAGATTATTAACAGTCGCGATCCCAAAATTACAATGACTTCCGGTCCGCTCCCGGCTGCTTTTTGTAGGGTACGTTCGTAAATGCGCTCAGAGCGCTCCGAGCGTCCCCGTTCCACAGTCCAGAGCGCTGCGCTCTGAGCGCTCACAGCTGGGTGCTCTGGCGGAACAGACGGGTTGTCCGAGCGGACTGACCGTTCGTGCATTTACGAACGTACCCGTAATAACACTGCTGACAGCTGACCAATCGCAAGCAGAGTTGTGGTTTCCTATAGCAACAAAATATGCTGACAGCTGCTTTTTGTACAGGAAAAGACGCTGTGGCCAGCGTTTTTCATGACAAAAAGACATTATGCGTGAACGCCCCCCAAGAACACCTCAACGCCCCCCTTTCAAAAATATTGCTTCCAGCGCCCCCCGATGTTCTCTTAACGCCCCCTGGGGGGCGGTACCGCCCCCGTTGAGAACCAGTGCCGTAGAGTGAACGTGTGGAACTCACACGAGAGAGAAAACACCAAGATGAAAAAATCTGATCCATCTAATTTACAGACGAACATTTCTGCTAAAGACCTGGCAAAGCAGTACCCCGATGTCTTGCACGAAAGTGGGGGGAAACTATTCTGCACCCCGTGCAACTGTGTGTTGGAGCATAAGAGAAAATCGACGGTGACGACCCACTTTGATTCATTCAAACATTCGAAAATGCTTTCTGCTGCTGCGGACAAGAAAGCCAAATAACTCACGTTCACCGAGGCATCAACTTCCAAAACCCTTTTGAGGGCTACAAGAAACGAAGTGAGTAGCCTACAAGATTGAAGCTGGTCAGATAACGAACGAGTAAATGAAAACAGAATGAGGCGGAGAAGTGTGTGTGTGTGTGTGTGAGAGAGAGAGAGAGAGAGTGTGATTAAAATAGCCCAATTGCTTTTACAATAAATAAACATTGAATGTGTTTAATTGAATAGGAAAGGGGTTTAACGTCAGTGTCAGGTTGTGTGTGAGACAGAATAAATAAGACAGCCCAATATTTAAAAAAAAATCTATTATTTTTCGCAACTTTCCGCATATTTCGCAACTTCCCCGCATAAAATCGCGTTTTTCTGGAGGGTCTATGAAATACTGAAATAAAGTCCGCCAACTCGCGCCGAGAATTACTTTAACATCATTTTTCATGGTGGGGCTAAGCCATTTCTTGGTATGGGTGTAGCCTACCCCAGCCATACTCTGGCGCTGCCAGTGGTGGGATGTATGGGGTGGGCCATTCTGCACGTGCGTTAAATATTTTAAAGCAATTAATTAAAAAAATTAATTACCGCCGTTAACGCTATGATTTTGACAGCATTAATATATATTAGGGCTGTCAGTCGATTAAAATATTTAATCGCATGATTGTCCATAGTTAATCGCATATTTTTTATCTGTTCTAAATGTACCTTAGAGGGATATTTTTTAAGTTTTTAATACTCTTACAAACATATGAGTGGACAAATGCTTTATGTAAATGTTTGTTTATTATTATTTGAACAATAACAAATATTCTCATGAATATTAAACACAACAACCTCTGAAAAATACAAATATTCGCCTCAATTAAACCTGGAACCTCTCTCATACAATACAAAAACAGAATACAGTGTGTGTGTGTGTGTGTATATATATGTATAGCTGGAGTTAAATCAAATCTCAGATTTGCCTTCTTAATAGTTTGTTTGGGTCTCTGACTTCCGTTTCGCTTCTCATGCACTGATTCGCTAATCTGAACTGCCAATCAGAGTGATTTCTCTGACCGACGGCCTCCCGATTCAACATCGGCGGTGGAAGGTGTCGGCACGGCCGAAAAGACACGACGGTGCAGTATACACCAATCGTAGGGTGACACGACGTTCATCAACAGCCCGACATCAATCGACGCCGAAAACCGACTTGGTGTGTAAGGAGCTTAAATCTACACTATCAAATAAAAGGCAAAAATAAACGGAAAAAAACTTTTACCCCACAACCTTTAAAACTTAATACAATGATGCCATCTGCCATTATTCTCCTAAAATTCCAGACCTTTTTAGACCTTGAATATCACAAAATAAATGTAAAGGTTCCATGACATGCTTTTCCGGTTATTACCCGTCCCCAAGTCTGCAAAGTCGCAAACCTTCAAAGTACACCCTGTAGCGAGTAAAACTCTAACACAGAAAAGACGTGTCTATGCTGCCCCAGAACGCCTCGTTGGAGATTTTTCTTTTTCCATTTATTTCTTCCGGGTCAGGTTGACGTCACTACGTCTGAATGACGTAGCAACCAGGAAACAACACCAGTAATCCACCTCACACTGTCCGCTCCTCGAGCACCGCAACGTCCCACCAACACGGCACCCAGACCCCACGCAGCATTCTCATCTGTTTGTCCTTACTGGTGTCATTTTCTGGTTGCCAACGCCATTGTAACACATAATCACTGATGTTCCGCTGTAACGGTGGTGGACTCATCAGAACAGAGTGGGCGAGATGACCAATCCGAGCACAGTGGGCTCATAGGGGGGGGGGGGGGGGGGGGGGGGGAGCTCCAACAAGCCGTGTAGGACAGAGAGTGAATACACATACTATACAGAGATGCTGTATGAGAAACTAATGTGAGTTAGGAACATTGAACAATAGCTGCTTTCACACCAAGTACTTTGCCGTACTTAGTTCCCCCATGGAACTAAAGAGCAGATCGCGTTCACAATGGAATAAGTCCCTGAGGGAAGACTACGCAAATGAAGCCGCTGAAGTCACTTCTTCTGCTTTGAGTTTACTGGCAGGCTGCAAATAACTTCACGGCGTATACTGCCACCCGTAGTCCCCGGCCGGAAGTCCCCGGAGTTGGGGACTGGCTTCAGTAGAAGCTGCTGGGACTCCCATCAGCTTCTATTGAAGCCTTCCGAGTAAATCGCCAGAACGCCGACACCTCCTCATCACTCCACCGCTCCCATGTTTTTTTTTGTGTTGGCATAAGTTAGTCTCTCTCCGTTGGTGTGCTGGGCTAATGCTAATAATGCTAAAGCCAGCAAATACAATGGCGGCTTCACAAAACTTTTCCGATTTTTACGGGGCGTGGTTTGCAATTCGTCCGGCCAATCAGAAATTGGAACGTTTTTCTCCCCAGGAAAGTACCTGCTCTCTAGCAGGGACTAAAATGGGGGGGGGAAAGTTCTCATGAACTAAGTTCTCTTTTTGGTGTGAACGCAAAATCCCAGGAACTATCGGAACTAAAAGGGAAAAGTACAAATCTATTCTAGTAGACCTCAACAATGAAATTATGATCAGTAGAAATGGCCATGTCATGGGACCTTTGACGGCCCGTCCACACAGCGGCGTGCGTTCACGCTTCACCATTCACTTTGAATGGGGTGACGTCACTTTTTGCCAAACTGCATTTTGGGAAGCGACGCGTTGCTGGCGTTGCTCGCTTCAAAAATTTAGCAATGTTCAACTTTTGGCGCCTCGGCAGAAGCGTCAGCCAATGAAATCCCGTTTATGCAAATCTGCCAGTACAAGCGCAAGCCAATCAAACCGCGTGTGTGCTGGGAGAGACTACTACGCAGGTCATTTCCTCATATTCCCAAAAATTTAGGAAAACGGTAGTGAATCACCCGGTGCTGTATGATCACCGGGTGATCTGAGGTGGCAGAGACAGTGGGTGAAACTGGTTTTCGCCTGTTTGGGGATTTTATATCCAGTTTACTTCGTTTTAACATTGCTATTGCTTTGTATGTCGGGGGCGGGAGATTCATGTGATTGGTTGTTGGTCGCAAAAAATTCCCAAGCTTCAGATACGCCCACCGCCAACGCACGCCGCTGTGTGGATGGGCCCTAAGACTTATTAAGGATCTGTAGGGACCCTGAAAAACCTCCTTTGGATCTGGTTACTTTTATTTGAAGGTTTTACAATGCATCTCTCCAAACAGAAAAACCTACACGTATAAATTACTTTGTAAATGACATAGAACTTACCATGTTTGCCTTCTACTTTAGCGACCTCAGCCAAGTAGCGGTAGTAATCTCCTTTCATTTTCAAATAGAATACTTTGCTCTCTGCTCCAGAGGCCTTTGGAATGAGATGTTGGTCCAAGAGTTCCTGTGGCAGACAAACAGAAAAATCTAACAATTACAAAATAACTCACTTTCTAGGATATTAAATCAAATGTTTCAACTATATTTGGCAGACTTTGCAAATCAGCAGAAACAGCATTGATTTATTTACTTGGATACTAAAGGTTGAAATTGTGTTAACACATTAATAATTGGTACTTTATACACAGATTACTAATAGGCTTGTTTCAATGACAGCACCTAACCCACTAAAGATGGTGGTCAGTGGATAAGTGGGGAGGAAGAAGAGGAGAAAGAGGGTGGGTTTATGTGTGTAAGACACAAGGAGTGAAGAAGGATGAGAGCAGGGCTGTTGAATTTTCACAGAGGAAGTAGGTCAATCACAGAACCCATGTTAGCTCTTATACAGGATATATGCAGGAATCCTTTAGTCAAATGTAAGACCTTTTAAGACCTTTAATACCCTTTTCATACATTTTAAGACCTCATCGCCACTTTGAGTTTTAACCGGTTACATTGGCGACACACTTTACCTCACATTGACTATATACAGTATTGATTGTCCTTCCTCCTTATCTTCCAACCATTTGGACGCAAACTTGCATTTTCGCATAACGATGTTGTTTAAAAACCGGCGTAAACGGGCCTTCGCGCGCTATCAAGCAGTGAACGTGCGAAAATGCTTCAGATGACGTCAAATCCAACGGGATGCCATAAATAAACTACACAGAATCACACTACACTCCTACGCAATGATTAAATTCAGGCAAACTGTAGAATACAACCTCTTTGGACAATTGATATACTGAAAGTAATACCTTGGAAAGTGCCCTTTAATAGCCTTAATTTTTGCTAAATTGATTTATCAACTTTTAATACTTTTTAAGACCCCGCGGACACCCTGTTATAACACAACAGGGCTCGACAGTAACGGTTGCCAGGTTGACATTGGCAACCATTCAGAAAAAATGTCAACCACTTCTTGGCCTTTGGTTGCCATCAGTGGCAACCAGTTTTTAACATAAAGAAATAAGGACAGCAAACAGCTACATGTGCACCCCAAAATAGATAGATGTTAATTATTTGTTGTATTAAGAGTGATATTTAATTATTGTTGTGACCAGTCGGAACATGATACTTAAAGTGGACCTATCATGCTATTTTTGAATAATATATTGTAGGACCATACCTATATAAGGCATATTTATACTTTTTATTTTTCAAAATACCAAACAGATCATGAATTTTATCCATTCCTCATTTCGCTCAATTTAACACTGCCTTTCATGCTCGGATTCAGTGAGAACAGCACTATCTGGTGGCCTGAAATATGTACTACAGCGTCTCCAGCGCTTTCGAACGGCAATTTCCATGGCTGTCTCCTCCTGATTGGTGGAGTTGGCCCAAAAGCCGTATAGCGCCACTTCTGTGACGACATAAAAGTGTTAAAATCTGGATCAGTCTGTATAACATCCGTTGCAGCCCCTTTTTTAGAGATTTGGGTATGGAGGAAAATAGAGAGGGTTGTGTTTTCTGACACATATTCATGTATAAAAGACCTATAAAAGTGCATTTTGCATTATAGGTCCCCATTAAGTTGCACGTGCATTGGTGTGATTACGGAGCCAGAAAGCGATGCACGTTTATTCGCGTGCGGTGCGCCGTGTGTTTGTTTTACCAAAAAATGCGAAGGAAGAAAATTAAGTTGTTTGACTGTGGGGTAAAAAGTTTGGCCAACCCGTCAACATCTCAAACGAATGTTCAAAATGATTCAACTGATAAAGCGCAAGATGAACCCGAACGAAAGCAAAGAGGAAATGTGTAAAGTCTTGGGAGGCGAAATATATACAGTGGGGCAAAAAAGTATTTAGTCAGCCACCAATTGTGCAAGTTCTCCCACTTAAAAAGATGAGAGAGACCTGTAATTTTCATCCTAGGTATACCTCAACTATGAGAGACAAAATGAGAAAAAAGAATCCAGAAAATCACATTGTCTGATTTTTTAAGAATTTATTTGCAAATGATGGTGGAAAATAAGTATTTGGTCACCTACAAACAAACAAGATTTCTGGCTCTCACAGACCTGTAACTTCTTCTTTAAGAGCCTCCTCTGTCCTCCACTCGTTAACTGTATTAATGGCACCTGTTTGAACTCGTTATCAGAATAAAAGACACCTGTCCACAACCTCAAACAGTCACACTCCAAACTCCACTATGGCCAAGACCAAATAGCTGTCAAAGGACACCAGAAACAAAATTGTAGACCTGCACCAGGATGGGAAGACTGAATCTGCAATAGGTAAGCAGCTTGGTGTTAAGAAATCAACAGTGGGAGCAATTCTTGGAAAATGGAAGACATACAAGACCACTGATAATCTCCCTCGATCTGGGGCTCCAAGCAAGATCTCACCCCGTGGAGTCAAAATGATCACAAGAACGGTGAGCAAAAATCCCAGAACCACACGGGGGGACCTAGTCAATGACCTGCAGAGAGCTGGGACCAAAGTAACAAAGGCTACCATCAATAACACACTACGCCGCCAGGGACTCAAATCCTGCAGTGCCAGACGTATCCCCCTGCTTAAGCCAGTACATGTCCAGGCCCATCTGAAGTTTGATAGAGAGCATTTAGATGATCCAGAAGAGGATTGGGAGAATGTCATATGGTCAGATGAAACCAAAATATAACTTTTTGGTAAAAACTCAACTAGACGTGTTTGGAGGAGAAAGAATGCTGAGTTGCATCCAAAGAACACCATACCTACTGTGAACCATGGGGTCGAAACATCATGCTTTGGGGCTGTTTTTCTGCAAAGGGACCAGGACGACTGATCCGTGTAAAGGAAAGAATGAATGGGGCCGTGTATCGTGAGATTTTGAGTGACAACCTCCTTCCATCAGCGAGGGCATTGAAGATGAAACGTGGCTGGGTCTTTCAGCATGACAATGATCCCAAACACACCGCCCGGGCAACGAAGGAGTGGCTTCGTAAGAAGCATTTCAAGGTCCTGGAGTGGCCTAGCCAGTCTCCAGATCTCAACCCCATAGAAAAGCTTTGGAGGGAGTTGAAAGTCCGTGTTGGCCAGCAACAGCCCCAAAACATCACTGCTCTGCATGGAGGAATGCGCCAAAATACCAGCAACAGTGTGTGAAAACCTTGTGAAGACTTACAGAAAACATTTGAACTCTGTCATTGCCAACAAAGGGTATATAACAAAGTATTGAGATTAACTTTTGTTATTGACCAAAAACTTATTTTCCACCATAATTTGCAAATAAAGTCTTTAAAAATCAGACAACGTGATTTTCTGGATTTTTTTTTCTCATTTTGTCTGATGAAAATGGATGAAATGTATAAATTACAGGCCTCTCATCTTTTTAAGTGGGAGAAGTTGCACAATTGGTGGCTGACTAAATACTTTTTTGCCTCACTGCATGTACATACTGCTTCGTTGTCCATTCACTTCCGGTAAAAGTTCCTTCAAAATAAGAGTCCCGATCTTATTACTACCTAAATAAAAGTGCTAAACGAAACTTTACCATAGGAAAATTTTGGCATACAAATATGATCACTTCTATAAAAAGGTAACACATTTTAAATATAGTTAGACATATTAAAGGTAATTTACAGCATTAATAATTAATATCTAATTCTTAACTGTGAATGAATTTCATTTATTTAACATTAGAAATGTATTAGTCTGGCCAATTCAAGACTTCGATGCTGAAGGGCCAATGAATCTATGGTGGGGCAGTGTGAGAAAAAGTTTTTAGAGAGTACTTGTCCATGGACAAGTGAGTTTGGCAATTTACTTGTCCGAATACATTTTCACTTGTCCAGAATGGACACAAATTGGGGCCACTGGAATCTTCTTCTTCGCCATCGTATTTCACATTTTCCCACGGTTTTTACGACACCGCTCACGTGAGTGAGCGGTAAGATTTTACTGCATCACACATAGGGCTGGGTATCGTTTAGATTTTAACGATTCCGGTTCTGCTTTTCGATTCCAGTTATTTTCGGTTCTCGATTCCGGTTCTTTGAGAGGGTAAAAATAAGTCCCATGACAAACTGGGAGAAAAATATATTTATGAAAACATTAAGTCAAATCTGTATTCCTATTTACAAATCAGTTCATACTGTTTAATTTATTACGGTTATTGAATACAATTATATAAACATAATCTCTGCATTGTTTTGTTAGTTCTAAGTGGTGCAGTTTAAGAATGTACAATTGGCCCAGTCTCCTCTGATGTTACACTGCAACCTGCCTGTGAGACAGAGTCCAACCACACAATCTGTGTGTCCAACACATGTCCTGCAACACACATGCTGCAACCTGCCTGTGAGACAGAGTCCAACCACACATGTCCAACACATAGGCCTAATAATAATAATAATAATAATACATTATATTTATAGCCTATAGGCCTAGCGCTTTTCTAAAACTCAAAGACGCTTACACATGTCCTGCAATACACATGCTGCAGCTGCCCAGCTGTTCACTGTTTGTAAAAGTAAATAGATAGTATTTTAATTTCAATAATTTCTATACCCTGCCTTATAAACAATACTGACATCCCTGTGCTCCTCCGAGTATGGGGGTCCGGGGATATGATTACAGCGCGAGGACACAGGGAGGCTGCTTCACTTCATAAAGGAAATGGCGGTCAATATTAACAACAAAGGAGCTAAAAGTCCTAATAACCTTCATTACGTGTTAGAGAAAGACCATAAGAAAGTTTGACAAAGATGAGGCTGTTAAACGGGCAGTGAATCCGCTGTGTGTAGAAAGAGAGAGAGAGAGAGAGAGAGAGAGAGAGAGACGCTGAGCTGCACCATGCAGCGATCAGCTGATCCGGAGCAGAGAGAGGGAGCTGCGGTCCGCGGGGCTCGGCTTCGCCTCCTGTCCTCACAACTCTTATCAATCCCGGGAACGGACAATTGTTATTTGTTCCTACTCGGAACCGAGTTTTGCTTCCCAACCCTGCCACTGTGCTACACTTCCCGCCCCGCCCCTGTACAGAAAGCGGCGAGATGCATTTCATTAGGAATCGACAAACAGAACCGAAACTAACATTTCTAAACGAACAATGGCGGACACGTCCAATTTGCGAATGAGTTCTGCCTTTTGTAAACTGAATCTATCAATAATATAACAATAAATCCGGGCGAAAAACGTCACTTGTCCGCCGGACAAGTCAATTGAAAGATCTACTTGTCCGATATTGTAAATAACACGTCCCGGACGGTGGGACGTGTACTTTTTCGCACACTGTGGGGGTCAGCACAAAGGTCAAGAAAACCCACATTTGAAAGGGAGACAACGGATGACCAAGAAACAAGTGACTTGCTCAATTCCTTTTTGAGGGATCTTTGAAGAACATGACCACAGCTGCACTACTGGTATTTTGTTCACCAGCAGTTAAGGGTGGACAAGTTTCCAATCACTTAAGTTTCAAATAATTGTGTTAATTACTTATTGTAAAGCATTTGAACATTCTTTTGCGTCACATGTTCACTATTAAGTTGATGTATAACTGTATAGTATCTTAATTATTTAAAATATAATGTGACTAAAAATGGCAACCGTATTTTCAGTTTTGGCAACCAAAAGCTGATGCCTGGTTGCCAGCCTGGCAACCACTTTTAAAAGTTAGCATTGAGCCCTGAACTATAATGGTCATATCAAGGTGTGCCTTAACCTCACTGAGCTGAGGTTATTTGAGCCTCTCAGTCTGTCAGGAGAGAGCTCTCTTCCACCTGGTTGTAGAAAAAGCTCATAAATTCGTTACCATAGCTAGCTAACCAGATGCTAATAACAACAGATCGCCACTGGGCTTACAACTAAAGACACAGCCACGCATAAACTGCGGCGTTTGTACGGCTACTTATTGGTACCCCCCAAGACAAAAACTCTTCAGTTCTCCACAAATTACACAAGTCACCCAAATCAGCATTAAAAAAGCGGGAGGCAACGAAAAGCGACGAATTTGCATGCATGAATACTAAATCAAAATGTATACATTTAACATGTAGTCTGTATATAGGGCCATAGACAACTAGTGTAAATCCTAATGGGAAAAATTAGCCACTTACATGACTTGCACGGCTTTACGTACGTTTTGCGTAAAAGTGATGTTGACAACTATTTCTAAATGACACAAGCGTTAACAGAATTCTTAAGCAAGCAATGTTGTTGAAGTAAACGTTCAAAAACTCACCAGCACTTCTTCGCAGATTTTATTCAGCTCCTTCTCAATCGTATCCTTGTAGTCTTTGGACATGGTCTTCTTTTTGTCGGTTCCATCAGCCTTCTGCTCAATGCTGGAAACCACTCGCCATGAGGAGCGTCGGGCACCCACAACATTCTTGTATGCCACTGACAGCAGGTTTCGCTCTTCGTTCGAAAGTTCTTCGCCTTTCTCCGTCACAGACTTCATAGCCTCAGCCATGTCGTCATAACGCTCAGCCTGCTCAGCCAGTTTGGCCTTATGCACAAGTTCCGTTCGGCTTGAATCTCCCATGACTGCTTACTGGAGAAAGAAAAGCAAGTAAAATAAGTTATGATTACACATTTTCTTTTATATGGACCAGTACCTATTTACAAGATTAATAAATGTGTAGAGAAAGAACAATTGAAGCATTTAAGATAGAGAACAATTAAAGAGTCGAAACACTCGGTAAAAGAAAAGTCCTCTTTGTTGGTTTAGCTCAGTGGTTCTCAAATGGGGGTACGCGGACCCCTAGGGGTACGTTGGAGTACTGCAGGGGTTACGTGAGATTTATTTTATTTGAATGAAAAGAAAAAACACATAAGTAGGCTACTGCATTTAAACAAACTACTAATAGTAGGCTAGATTAACTACTTTATTCAAAGGTTTACAGTAATTCTGGATAATAAAATGGGAAAATAAACGGGGTGCTCTCTTTTCCGCTCCCTCTCCTGACAGCCCGTCAGTCTCGTGCAGCTCGCTGAACCTGTAATAAGTGACCCGACAGTAAAGAATAAATATATTCATAACCAGTTTAGCTTGTTCCAGAGTAGATAAACTAGCTAAGTGTGTTAGGTCTAACTCTTAGTGTATTTTGCTCGGCTCAACGGTCCGTCACAGCGGCGGAGCTGTTCTCCGTCAGCAGCAGCTGATCTGATCTCTCTCTCTCGCGTCCGGTTATACTTCACTCGCGTTTATGTCCAAATCTATCAGATCTAGCTAGTTCTAGTTAATGATATGACTGCCTTATCAAAAAGGACCTAAACAATAAGTTTTGCTTGGCAACGGCTTGTGGCTGCAAAGTATAGTGCAGCATTATGTTTATTTGAGGGGTCAAAATCCCATGCTCATAACATGCTCATATATTTTCAGTGATGCAAACACAGGTATGGTGAAAAAAGAGAGAACTATTCGAAGCAGAAAAAAAACAGCGTAATATACCATCTGACAAAGGCCTGTGCTATAATCCTTCAATTAACTGGCTGTTCTTTATCATTTACTCAGATCAATAGAAGACAGAGATGTTAAGGTATAAATCAAGGGTTTTTATTATTATTTACAGCAGGGGTGGGGAACCTTTTTCCTTTAAATTTGTACAACATCCTCCGAGGGCCGTACAAATTATTGAACTCAACCTCTGCTTAAAAAAACTAAAATCACAGCCCATTCATTTGGCCTTTCTTTCATGCTGTGCAAAGAAAAAGCAACCTCTTAATCCAGATATTTTACCATGGCTCATGTTTGACGCATGCATGCATTCACGTGCATGGTTTTGGCATGACCACCCAAACAGAAAGATATGGACACAAGATGTGTGCAAATGTATTTAGTATCCTATCCATGTGCACATGATTTAAGTGGGGGGGACCTAACCTCCTCTAGGGGGGTCCGGGGGCATGCTCCCCCGGGAAGATTTTTTTTTAAATATTTAAGTTAAAAGCATCAATCTGGTGCACTTTGAGAGCAACATGAGGAGATCTACAGGTACATCTCTCAACACCCATATGAAAATGAACTGTAAGCAGATTTTTCCTTTTTGCATATTTTACAAATCACTCCCCTTTCAAACTCTATTCTTGTTATTTTTAACAACTTTTTTGTTACTGTATAGTATTTTATACCTGTTAATAATTTTGTCTAATGTCTCATTAATAACTATAATGATCATATCAAGGTGTGCCTTAACCTCACAGAGCTGAGGTTATTTGAGCCTCTCAGGAGAGAGATCTCTTCCACCTGGTTGTAGAAAAGCTCTTTAAATTCGTTAGCATAGCTAGCTAACCAGATGCTAATAACAACAGATCGCCACTGTGCTTACAACTAAAGACACAGCCACGCAAACTCTGCGGCATCGGTACGGCTCCTTATGGGTAGGCTACTGCAATATTTGAAGAGCTGGAGCGGCGTTCCGATGCTCTCCATCACTCCTTTCAGACGAGACATAACCACGTGTTGTGTTCAATGAACCTGTCCTTGGCCAGGAAAAACAGGCACTCGCTTGTTTAATTATTTTGCGATCTAGATTTCTTCTTCTTTTTTGAAGTGAGAAGTTGTCCGTCCGATACATTTTTATGGAAATTATTGCGATAAACGATAATATTGTCGGCGCCGTTTTAAGACCATTTTAGACATAATGATAATATATAATAATAATTCAAGTACATCCTTTCAAACATAACTTTTTATTGAACATTGCAAATGAAATGTGAAATAATATTAAAATATATAAATTATATATACTAAATAAAACAAATTAATTAAATTATAATAAATTAATTAAATCACACACAACCAAAACAATAAATTAAATAGAGTCAGGCTGGAAAACAGAGCTCTCTCTCTCTCTCTCTATATATATATATATATATATATATATATATATATATATATATATATATATATATATATATATATATATATATATATATATATATATATATATATAAATAAATAAATAAATAAATAAATAAATATGAGCACACATTATCTCACAAGCAAAAAAAAACTCCTTAAAACAACAGTCAAGTGTACAGACCACCCAGATGCCTCAACAGGCCATATCCAAATCTGTTTTTCTAAGTTTTCGAGCAAGGAACACCAACATGTTTGCATTGTCGGGCGGGGGCTCTCCATCTCCAGCTGCCGTGTTTGCTCCCAGCTGGGAAAATGGAATGGGGTGGTTGTGTTTTAGGTGGTTTAAAATGCGTGGTATTGCCTGCTTTTGTCGCTACCTTTTTTAAACAAATGCGACACACCACCCGGCTCATTCAACTCCGTAGGTTCGCCTCGTTGATTTGGTTTGAATCCAAAATACTGCCACACCGGAGAATCGAGATGTGTAGTTAGGTTTTGTAACCAATTCCATTTCACTTTAAATTCCCCGCGAGTAAGTCACACGTTGTCTCCCGCTTGTCGCTATATTATTAATTTGGCTGCTACGCTGCTGCACGTGCACACAGAGTGTCCTGACCTGGCTGTGTGTCAGCCCCGCCGCTCACAGCGCGCCTGGCAGCCACAGCGCTCCAGGCTAAAATGCTGGTCACATCTTTATGTAAACGGCAATTTATCGAGCTCAGAAAAGTTATCGAGTCCATTTTTATTTATCGTACGATAAGTCAATTTATCGATTATCGCGACAGGCCTAGGTGTGTGTATGTGTCGCGCAAGAGAGAGACCTTACGTGTATTGTTGTTGTTGTTAGCATCTGGTTCTAGCTAGCTGCGCTAACGGATATAAGGAGCTGTTTAAATGAAAACAGAGGAGTGACATTCCGCCGACAACTGCGCCGAGCACTTCACTTTATCCCGTTCGAGCATATGCCTTGAGTTGAACATAGCTCCAACGATCACACACACACACACACACACACACACACACACACACACACACACACACACACACACACACACACACACACACACACACACACACACACACACACACACACACACACACACACACACACACACACACACACACACACACACACACACACACACACACACACACACACACACACACACACACACACACACACACACACACACACACACACACACACACACACAGGAATGAGAGGTTCCACATTGAATTGAGGCGAATATTTGTAATGTTCAGAGGTTGTTGTGTTTAATTTTCATGAGAATATTTGTCATTGTTCAAATGATAATAAACATTTGCATAAAGCATATTTGTCCACTCATTTGTTGACAAGAGTATTAAAAACTTGAAAAATAATCCTCTAAGGAACATTTAGAACAGATAAAAAATGTGCGATTAATTTGCGATTAATCATGATTAACTATGGACAATCATGCGATTAAATATTTTAAATCGACTGACAGCCCTAAAATAAACACATTTTTGGAAAAGTAACGAAGTTTGAGCAGTGTGGGTTTTATATTAACAGCCTACACATATTTCAAAACGCGAAGTGTAATAACTGCAGTTGCCTCCCTGTCAGAATGACAAAGATCCTCAGTGAAGCACAAGCACATGTTTCTTACTAAATTGTAAGTACAACTTATTAAAAAGATCAGTTCAACGCAACTAATGTCGTCTTAGTGTTATTGCATGATGTTAAAATTGGTTTGCCATGAATTTAGCGATGGATTGTAAACATTTGAAATTTAGCATTTAACCTGTTAAACCCCGAGCCTGTTTTTCAGGTTTCAGGCTCAAAAATGACATTCCCAGAAGAAATTACCATATCTTCCCTTCTAAAAGGGTTAAATTAATTATCTTTTTTCTCAAAGTAATGATAAACCTGTCAGTTGGATGTAGAAAAGTCAGATTCAATATAGATGTTTTTTATTTTAAAGAAAATTCTGATCCGTTTGATAGCCAAAAAATAGCCAGCGGGAATCCAAAGAATCAATCAGATGGTTTCCATTCCAGAGTGCAAGTAGTGATGCACAAGCTCCATCCTGATATAACGAGGTGCACCCCAAATACATTTCATTTAAATGAACTATGTGACAAATGAAAAAAATCAGCAAATATATATTAGTAATGTTGTTTAGACAATACTACAAAACATTTGAAATCACAAAAAGTGTTTTCAAACTACTAAAGACTAGGGGTGTAACGGTTCACAAACATTTTGGTTCGGTACGTACCTCGGTTTTTAGGTCATGGTTCGGTTCGGTAAGTTTTTATGGGCTCAGAACAGTCTCATAATACACACATGCGCACAGAAGGATTCACACTTGTATTTCATGATCGGCAAAAGGATTCACACTTGTATTTCCGGATCCACACTTGTGATTTTCAATGCACACACAAATATGTTCCGTTTCATAGACATGTAAATAAAATCCAAATACAGAAAAAAGTTTTTGATGTGTATTTTTGATCCACACATATTTATTTTCCGTTTAAAACCTCTGCACCTGCAAACACAAACCGCTTTCTGCGCATGGATCGCTGTGCATTCCTGTGTGGGTTTTTTGAGACTCCCCTGACGGTCAGCCGATTCGTACTCTCAGCCAATCACATGAGCGCGCCCCCACGAGGGGTAGATTTCTTGCGTTCATGACGTAGTGCTTCATGTACGCATTTTGCGCAGTCCGGAGTTGACAGATCCACGGAGCCTGTCTGTAGGCGCAAATCTCAGGACAACTCCACTCTCAGTACATTGCCACTTTCCGAAAAGGAAATGCAAGCAAATACAAGCCTTTATATTATTAAAGGCCCAGTGAAGTGTGCACCTGTGCATGATCTGTTATGCTAATACGTATAGTAATGACCAAAATTGTCCATTGGAACCCATATCAAAAAATGTTGGAATAGCAACAAATTTGACGAGTTTTGAATTCTCCGGGGAAATCTGCAGTCGACCTTCGCCTTCGTGGGCGTGGCTTGCGATCTACTGCGTGACGTCACGAGATGGACGCCGCTGCACTGTTTACATTCACCACCGTTCGTTTTTTCTCTTTTTCAAAGTCAAATTTCTCAACGTTTTTGAGCTAGTATTTTCCTGGAAAGTGTGTCGGAGTCGACTGGAAGTGATTGCCAATCGAGAAAACCTGACAATGGAGGCGACAGTGAAGAAAGAGGGATGAAAAACACAGGGGAAACGATGCATTGCCGCTGGCTGTAGTAATGTCAAGTCTGCCGAAGTGGCGATGTTTCTGTTCCCAAAAGATGAAGGTGAGCCTGGCTGGTGTCATTGTTTCGTAGATTATTTGATTGATCATGATAAATAAAGGCCACTGGTCGATTCGAGAGAGAGAGAAAGAGAGACTGAGAGAGTTACAGGGTTGTTGTTAGCATCTGGTGCTAGCTCGGAGCTAATGGAGATTAGCTGTTTCAACAATAAGGAGAGGGAGAGTGCTCTCCTGTGGGACTGAGAGAGATAACGTCAGCTCAGGGAGGTAAACTGTAGCCTAAGTTATCTCAGTGGGTTTGGTCATCTATGTAAACAAATATTTCCATCTATGTAATATTAGTTGTATAAAATAGGTTAAGAAATCATTCCAATGTTTTTTGATTATTGAAATATATGTTTCATATGAGTGTTGAGAGCTGTATCCATAAATCTCTTAATGTTGCCCTCAAAGTGCACCAGATTGATCACTTTCCTCATCTATCCTGTCCGAAAAGCTGTCCAAATCAATCATTTCTCTCACACTAGTATCACTTTCCAGAGTCTCCGCCATGTTTACAATCGCAACTGGGTACATCTTGTGACGTCACAGCCACTATCGTCTGCAACTTCCGTTAGGCTCAGACGGCAAAATTAATAATTCATTAATTCATTAATTATGAAAAATTATTTTAGCCATGAACAGGCACAATGATATGTAAGGAATGAAACTGCCATTTCATTTTGGTGCAAAAAAATGCACTTCACTGGGCCTTTAAGGTACAGCGCCACTTTCCGAACCATTGATGAATGCTTGTGTGTACACAAAAACGGCGGGCAAAAACCGTTTTAAATGTGTGTTTCCTGTATGGCGAATACAGCTGCTTTATTTTTGTCTGTATAAAGTTGTTGTGAGTGTGGAGGGAGCAGCTACAGGTTAGCTTAGCCTAATCGATCAGTGCACTACGAAGCCAGTGAAACGGGCAACGGGGGGCAACGGGGGGAGCCCCGCCGGTCATTATCGGCCGATATTCACTCTTAATAGTTTGATCGGTGCTCTCTATAAAGGCCGATCAGGAGAGCTGAATCTGATCGATATGGACATAAACGCGAGTGAAGTGTAACCGGACGCGAGAGAGAGAGAGATCAGATCAGCTGCTGAGTCTGACGGAGACACGCAGCTCTGCATGATCACCTGATGCTCCGCCCTCTGTTTAGCGAGCTGACCGGACTGCAAAAAATGAGAATATGAAGTGTCATGAACGCAAGAAATCATACCGTCGTGGGGGCGCGCTCATGTGATTGGCTTAGACTGGAGGAGACATCTAATTGGCTATAAATGAGAGAAATTACAAGTACGAATCGGGTGAGCGTCAGGCGAGTCTCAAAAAACCCACACGAATGCACAGCGATCCATGCACAGAAAGATGGTTGTGTTTGCAGGTTCAGGGGATTTAAACGAAAAACAAATATGTGAGGATCAAAAATACATATGTAAAACTTTTTTCTGTGTTTGGATTTTATTTACAGAAACAGACCATGATCAATAACTCAGACAAAAGGAATTCCGTTGTTTTCTTTACTGGAACATGTTTAACAGTCCAAACAAAATAAACGACAAATAAACCAACATCAACATGATGTTGGTCTATTTTTTGTTATTTTCTAAAGTGCCTGCCACTGCCTTTATTTGGAGATGCGCTATGCGCAGCAGTGCTGCGTCTTCAGGGCTCGACATTAAGGGCTGCCCGATGGCACGGGGCCATCTAGTATTTAGCTCGGGCAATGAAGCCTCACCTGCTGGTTGCCCGTCGGGCAATCTATTATTCCAGCAGCTCGCGGATCCAGTAATGAGTGACCCGAAAGTAAAACTAAACATATCTATAACTAGTTTAGGTAGTTTGAGAGGTAATTAAAATAGCTACGTGTGATATTCTAACCTGAAGTGTGTTTTGTCCGCTCACCACTGCATGTGATCATGCAGTGCTGCGTGTCGACTCGTCAGCAGCAGCTGATCGATCTCTCTCCCGTCAGATTAGACTTCACTCGCGTTTATGTCCATATTGATCAGATCTATCTAGTTCTAGCTAATGAAAGGACTACCTGCTTATTAAAAGACACCTAAACAATAAGTGTCCCTATGCAACTGGGTGAGGCCACAAAGTATAGCGCAGCATTATGCATTTGTTTACATGCCCACCGGAACCCCAAGGCATTACCAACAGATCAACGCACAATCAACCCAGACAGGACATCTCTTTCTCCACATTAAGTGTTAGACATTAGAATTGACTATTCTTGTCTGTCACATACTCTTCTTGTCTGTCACATAAGTGGCGCAACTGAAGCGTTATTGTGCTAAAGGGAAATTATTTTTGACCGAAGAGATTTAGATTTGCCGGCCAACGGGAACTCTGACGTCGCCATTTTGTATGCTTCGCGGATGCGCTCGGCTCCTCTCGACTGCTGCTCGGGTCTGCTCGGTCAGCTTCCGGATGAGGAGGCATTCGTTCGACCAACTTACAGTAGATAACATTACAATTTTTTTTAACAGGGGCCATAATAGTGTAAATAATGTTTGTTTTGGCAGTAACAACTGAATGTAATGTTTTCTACTTTTTTACATCTGATGAAGGCATTTGCCTTCATCAGATGGAAAGTGTCTTGACCAACAACTTAAGTATTTCTTATAGCTATGCAGGGTATGCAAGCGAGCAAACACAAACAAGAACAAACAAACAAGTGAAATGAAGAATAAAATTGAAATTGTACAATATAATATTGTGCTGGTTCATCTCATAATTCAGTCTAGAGAATGCACCAGACAGCATCTAAGACCTGCAAAAATCTAAATGTTCTAGGGGGAGGTCCCCCAAACCCTTCGTGGCATTTCGTCCGCACGCATTTTTCAGGGCAATCTCTATTGGGCTCAGGGCCATCTGTAAATTAGCGTAGATGGCCCACATCAGGTTTCATAGAGCCAAACATTTCAAGTGCTACTCAACTGGCTTTAGAAAAGCCAGCCCTTTATTAGTAGTGCTTTGTTAGTAATTCAATCGCTCAAAGTGGAGTCTAAAGAGATGAGTTTTCAGTCGTCGCCGGAAGATGTGTAAGCTTTCTGCTGTCCTGATTTCAATGGGGAGCTCATTCCACCATTTTGGAGCCAGGATAGCAAATCCACGTGTTTTTGCTGACGGGAACTTGGGTCCCCCTCGCAGTGCGGGTGCAGCGAGCTGTTTGGCTGATGCAAAGCGGAGTGCACATGCTGGGGTGTACGGTTTAACCATGTCCTGGATGTAGGAAGGGCCAGATCCATTCGCAGCATGGTACGCAAGTACCAGTGTCTTGAAGTGGATTCTAGCAGTTACCGGAAGCCAGTGAAGGGAGCGGAGGAGCGGCGTGGTGTGGGAGAATTTTGGAAGGTTGAAGACCAGACGAGCCGCTGCATTCTGGATGAGCTGCAGAGGTCGGATGGCACATGCAGGTAGACCAGCCAAGAGGGAGTTGCAGTAGTCTAGGCGTGAGATGACGAGAGCCTGGACCAGAACCTGCGCTGTTTTCTGGGTCAGCTGGGGACGTATCCTCCTGATGTTGTAAAGCGTGTATCTGCAGCAGCGGGTTGTAGCAGCGATGTTTGCAGTGAAGGACAGTTTGTTATCTAGGATCACACCCAGATTCCTTTCAGTCTGAGTCGGGGAAACAACGGAGGTGCCGACGCCATCTGCGATCGATTAACTTGTGGACAATGATCCCTCGCTCCCTTGCTCTGATCTCGCCTCCTTCTGCCCTGTTAAGTGGCCTGCCTCACACAGGGCTACTGGCTGTCCACATGATGTTGCCTGCCGACATGGCCACTGTCATACAGATCATAAATCAAAGCCCTTGATTGGTCTCTGTGTGTCATTCAAGCTCGGGATAACCTCAGCTCAGGTGAGGTAAAGGATTCTCTGAGTGTTTAGATAGTTAACTTAGTCTAAGTTCTCAGTGGGTCTCAAACGGTGTGGTCACCATTTATGTAAACACATATTTCCATTTGAGAGGGTAGTGATATCATGGGCGTAATTTCCACTGGGGACAGGGGGGACATGTCCCGACTACTTTTCAAAATCCCATTTGTGTCCCCTCCGCTTTTTAAATGTGTTTATTATTTATTTTTTACGCAAGCGGTCATCGTCACGGAGGAGCGTCTGTGTGTGTGTGTGCCACGAGCGCATCTTGTGAGAGAGAGATAGAAAGAGAGAGAGACATAGAGAGAGACATAGAGAGTTACGGGGGTTGTTGTTAGCATTTGGTGCTAGCTCGGAGCTAACGGATATTAGAAGCTGTTTCAACAATAAGGAGGGAGAGTCCTCTCCTGTGGGACTGAGAGATATCATGTCAGCTCAGGGAGGTAAAGGAGTAGATTGTAAGATTGATTAGATTGTAAACTTTAGTCTAAGATATCTCAGTGGGTCTCAAATGGTTTGGTCATCTATGTAAACTAATATTTCCATCTATGTAATATTAGTTGTAAATAAGTTAAGAAATCCTTCCAATGTGTACTATAGGTCAGTACAAAAATAAAAAACACAGTTTGAAAGGGGAGTGATTAGTCAAATATGCATAAATAAAAAGAAAGAATGCAGACTAGGCAGGATACAGATAGAAGAGAGGAGTTTATCAATGATGTGTTATTGGTTGTGAGCATATTCTAATATTTTTTTGATGATTTACTTTAACGCGTTAATTAAGATTAATTAATTACACAAACATTAACGCATTTTAATCGCAATTATTTTTGCACCGCGGAAACTTTCTCACTGGATGAGTTTCAGGGGTACCGATTATACTGGAGCACCAACTAACGTTCATTACTTCAGACAACAACAAACCACAGTGAACAATAGTCAAACATGAACGAAGAAGCTGATGAGACCACTTTGGTTGGCCCCGTGGATGGGGCATTTTCTTTTAAAAAACGGACGGATGGAAGCGTCAATAAGAGCAAGATTGTTTGCAAATTATGCAAAAAGGAATTCGTATATCACCGCAGCACATCAAGCCTCAAGTATCAACTCAATGCAAAACATATAGCAGCTAGCGTAGAAGCTAGCGTGGACGTTAGCACGACTCGGAGTACAAGGACCCACACCCAATTCGCGTTGATCAAACAGTGGCCTATGCAACAGAGAGATTTTATTTTTCATCAGGATATTGGAAGAATAGGAGGGATTGAGGTCAATCACTGACACTTTTTTATTTTATTTTAAATGGTACGCTTTATGTTGAACTATTTATTATGTTGTTGGTGCAACTGGCACTTTATGTTGAACTGTTTATTGTTTTGGCCAAGGTTATTGAGAGAGTTGGACTGAAATTGATTAGATTTTTTAAATCAACTTGGTAAATCAACAAAGTCTGTTATGGCTTCTGAAGCAACAGAGAGATGTTTTCTAATAGTCAGGGTTTCCAATCTTCTGAATGTACTTGAAAGTATTGTGTTTTACTTAAAAAACAAAATGTTATAGTTTACAGAAGGTCTACCTACCTATAGGCTACTTGAATCTCTGAAATGTACTATATTCCTAAATATGCTAATGCTACACTTTATGGCAAAAATTGCACTTTTCTGTTGGTCTTGGTTAAGTAACACCTTTAAAAAAATAAACAATGTTTTGTTGCTTAAGCTTATGTATTCAGTCATTATTCAATGGTATACTAAAATCCATGTGAAAAAAATTGCTTCTCACTGTTCTCAGGTCAAATATTTATATGTGATTAAAAATGCGATTAATTTCGATTAATTAATTACAAAGCCTCTAATTAATTAGATTAATTTTTTTAATCGAGTCCCGGCCCTAATATATACAGTTCTGTTTCATATGACTGTTGAGAGCTGTATCCATACATCTCTTAATGTTGCCCTCAAAGTGCACCAGATGGATGCATTCAACTTCAATTTAAAGAAAAAAATCTTCCCTGGGTTGCATGACCCCGGACCCCCCTAGAGGATGTGAGGTCATCACAAATAAAACAGGTTCACATGGATAGTAGGCTTGGGCGGTATGACGGTATTACGGTATACCAGGGTATTTCGAAATACTGTCGGTATGATTTTCAATACCGTGACGTCACAGACTGTGCGCCAAATCATAGATGCGTTTCATTCTATTACACTGACACGGAGTTTTGACAGGGACGACATTGGTTGTAATGCACAGCACGCGCCAGCAGAGGGCAGTCCGTCTTTCCCGCTCTCAGAGCTCAGCACAGAGCCGAGCTGAGCAAGATGGCGGCAGCATTTGCCGGCCCGAACTCGGACAACTAGTAAAGTAGAAAAATGCCTCTGCGCCTGTTTGGGACTATTTTGGGTTTACTCGTCGCCAGTGACTTCATCCAGCACAACGAGAGACGGAGGCACTTCTTTGGGAATGTTTAAGACGGGGTGAGTGAGTGTTGACATTTTTTAATCCTATGCAACTGGTTGATGGTTTTGTAGTCGAGGTTGGACGGTTTTAAAAACGAAAGCATTTACGTGCTAAACATTCACGCGAGTAATCCAATGAATCAAATGGAAATAAGGTTTTTAACACATGCACGGAATAATATTGCCAAACTAGTTAGTGAATATAGCAAACTTTATTCAATAAGTGTTAGAAATTAAAATCAATGTTTTAATGGGGAAATGTAGTTTAAACATGCCGTCAGTTTTAATGCTCTTTTATACTGAAAAACCAGAAATTCTTGTGCACAAGCAGTTAAGCTTTTATTCTGAAAATCCTTCATCTACTCATGTAGCATGTGGCTAATATACGATTTCCTAAAGAGGTGAATTTAGTAGCGAAATGATATGGAGTGGTGCAAACCGAAGCCTACTGATTTAACACTACAACTATAGATGTCGAGATACTACCATGCTGAACATTAAATGAAGGTACAGTTTATTTGAATACATTATTGTTTACAGACGAGAGTAGCATGTGACAACATCCGGAATGACCGGAAACCAAACGAGCCGAGAAGTATTTTTTAGAGTATTGATTACAGCGTTTAGAATGTGTTAAATGAAAAGTGATGAAAGAGAATATGAGGAGAAAAGGCGTGTTGAGCATATATTGGATCTGAAAGGAGCCAATCCTCTGTTTAAATGCAACAACGGACATTGGAGACGAGGCGAGCCGGCAGGCGGGGAGGAGCAAGCAGAGGATATATAACAGCACCGGAGGAGAGATCCAGCTCTTGGCTTCCCTAACGAGGAGCGGATCACAGCTGTTTGTCTGACTGAACAATATCATGCTTGTGACCAACCCGCGCCTTTTTTAATTAAAGTACCCAATTGAACTTTCACAGAGACTCCATTTAGTCTCCTTTTAAAGCTTCTCTCCTGGACGGGAGAATAACGAACACAGTTTACATCAGTCAAGTATTTACTCCCGGAAAATCTTTATGTATGAAGATATATTGTTAACTTAGCTCACTATGGAAACAACGTCGGACATCTACAAACGCGTCCTGTATCCGATCTCAAAATGTGCCATTTGCACAATGTGTCATGTATGCAGCACTTGCGCGCACGTCGCGGCACTTTGCGAGCGTCTACCGGCTCGGGCTGCATTTTACACCGAACATATAATATACCGTTCGAAACATCTATTTGCCGCCGAACGCCACCTCACTCAAGTCGACCCAAGTCATACCGTCAGTGGCGGCTGGTGGAAAATATTTTTGGTGGGGCTGGCTGTTGATATAGTGAGTAAAAAAAATTTGGGGGGGAGAAATTACCCCTTAAATTGGGACTGATACCGTCATATACCGTATACCACGGTATGATGTCAGCAAGGTATGACGGTATGAAAAAAATGATACCGCCCATGCCTAATGGATAGGATACTGGATAAGTGTGGATACTCATTATATACACAACAGATTTTTCTTGGATTTGTTAACACTATAGTCCCTAATATATTTGTAGAAAGGCAGGAAATGGAATTCAATTGAGAAAATGTTTCATTGTGGAGGACCCCCTGTTTTGTGTCCCCCCACTTCTCAAACCAAAGTTATACCCTTGGGTCTAATGCAGGGGTCGGCAACCCCTAGCACCGTAACCAGTGGCACACTAGGAATAAGTGGAATAAATGTGCAATAATATTTAAATTGTATTTTCGGATCCTGAACGAGACCGCCGAAAGAGCGCGTCTACCTGCAGAAGGAAGCCATGCACGCAACGCAGCCCCGCTCTCTTTAACTCCAGGTGACTTTCTGCCGCTTTCCTCCGTGGTGCAGTGCTGATCGTTTCACCACAGAGGAAAGCACTTCACAAATTGCAGTAGGCCTACCTATAAGGAGCTGTAAAAATGCCGCCGTTTTTGCGTGGCTGTGTCTTTAGTTGAAAGCCCAGTGGCGATGTGCTCATCGAAATAATATGCTACAAAGGGGCGGACTGGCCATCTGTGTGTTGAACTTTCCTGTCGGCTCCCAGACCGTAGTCGAGGAGGGCAGAAGCAACAAGCTTCAGGTTCAATAACCCACTTTAGCTTAAATGACTGGAGAGAGACGAGCTCTTCTTGGGAGGCCGTTGCATTTATTTAGCTGTTCTTCTGTTTCACAAAATACATCACAGACCTCTGTTTTTCTGCTGCCTCGTTTCACTTCCAGAAACATACACACGTTCCCTCACTGTCGCTCTGCCATCCCAGGGCTCAACATTATAATTGGCCCGCTGGCCCGGAAGCACTATTTAGACACCCCGGGCCAGCATAACGTACTTTCCACTTGCCCGCTCGGGCCACTAAAAATATTGTTTAAAAAAAAATGTTTCCTGTGGTATTGGTATTTTGACTATCAATTTAGTTCAATTGTTTCGTTTATCAACGCTACAACATAGCGTTTCGTGAGTCGCTTGTCATTGTTGGGTGAAAAGCAAACAGCTGTTTGCTGTGGGGCAGCCCATGAGCGGGAGCGCGCTCCTTCACTACAGACTATCGCGCCACCTAACCATTCGCCAAAATGTTTTTAATACCAGCGGTAACCGGCCAAGCGCCGGGCAAAAAACAATCTTCAAATAAAAGAAAGTCACCGGAGGAGTTCAATGAGAGTGACAGGGAGCACGAGAAGAAGAGGGAGAGAAAGTTTCAGCCAGCTTGATCGATGGAGTTGGCTTCTAGTGGTGCAGTGACGCGTCCGAAAACCCTTTTATAATCTATCGATTAGATTTATGATTCGAAAATTATAAAAGTAGGGTAGACATGTGGAGATTATCAGGCTGAACAAAACCTGCATTTATCAAACAGGTTCGTTTTCCACAGACTTTATTTCCAGCTAATTTCCAAAACCCTGTGGAGAAATCCCATTGCTTTTTTGTCGAGGGAACCAGCGGCTTACTTCCTGGTTTTATGACGCATCACTGCACCTCTCAATATGATGCCAATATAAACAAGGTCTTCTGTCGGCTCTTTACATCAATGCCGACCTATGCTGACAAGTAAGTGAAGAGTAGAAAATATAAAAGGTATTGGCTATAGGGAAATGTCCCAGCAGTTTAGGATAATGAAGGTTCTAATCTAATCTACTACATAGCCATTACATTTCTAACTCCTAATGACGGCAGAAAGCTCATTATACAAATAATAATACTCATAATAATAGCAGAAATGTTTTAGCAATGACCACAATATAATTATTTTAATAAACCAAATATGATCAATTGAGGAAAGTGAGGAAGAACTGAGTATTAAAATGTTGTAGTACAAGTAGTAATGTAGTTAGCATAAATTACTATTGCAACAAATGTGTTAATTTTCTTCATTATTAGTCGATTTTTTTTGGACGAATGCTCCGGGCCAGTGGTTACAATGGTGGGGCCAGTGATAATACAATTCCACCGGCCCGGAGGTATTTTACCCTTAATGTCTACCCCTGCATCCACACACACACATGCACAAGCCACATCTCTCTCTCTCTCTCTCTCTCTCTCTCTCTCTTAAAAGGGACAGCGATCTCATCTCACTCTGCATGACCCTAATATCATAACATGTGTATTCTGGAGAATCACAAAACGGACGATTGTCCTTATTATTATGCCGTTTAACCCAATTATTTAAATGTGGTAAATGTGTAAGTTTCGGTGACAGGTCCACACACTGCTTCCCCGCAGCGAGGCTCCCGCCCCCCCCCGTTGATAATTCTCGATCGTCTGCATGCTGATAACAATTTTTTTTAAATTAAATGGCACTTCATATCAAAAAGGTTGCCGACCCCTGGTCTAATGGATAGTGAGGTGGGCTGAAGATCGGAAGAATCTGAGTTCTAATCCCGCCAGGAACACCACCACTAGTGTGCCCTTGAGTACTCCAGGGAGAATGTCCCTGTAATCGGTCATTATAAGCCGCTTTGGATAAAAGCGTCAGCTAAATGAAATGTAATGTAATTAGTAAAATATGCATGAATAAATCAATTAAAAGTTAACTAGGTGAAAAAAGGTAAGATACACTTTTAAAACTTGTTGAGAGCTAAAACTAGTCTTTGCTGCTGCCTCAAAGAGGAGCAGGGAGGAGAGGAGAGTGACAGGAGAGGCTGATTCAGGAGCACAGACACACTCACAACTATAAATGAACCAAAAATAAATAAATAAACAAGTTTCAGTGTTTTTTTCATATTGGAAATGGTATGTTATTGGTTATGGCCATGATTTTAGGATTATTGAAATCGTATACGGTTCTGCTTAATATAGGTGTTTCCATAGATCTAGTCTCTTTATTTCCCCCTCAAAATGCAACAGATTGATGCATTTAACTCCAAAATTTAAAAAAAAATCTTACCAGGGCACCCCTAGAGGATTTGAGGTCGACCCCCACTTAAAATCACATGGATAGGTTCCTAAATACATTTAGAAATACATTTTTTTTTTTTTAAATAGTAACCCATTTCCATATGTTTGTGGGTAGTAGTCAATAAATAAACATGTTGTTAAAATTCACGCGTTGTTTTTTTTTAGTTGAACAATGCCGACAAACAGCTTGGGTTCGGTCCACCTGTCTTTGTCCGTCATCCTTGTACGTAACTGCGAAACCAAAATGTTCCCAAACCGGAGACTTCAATGATGCTGGAGGATTTTCGAGCTCAACTTTATCTGCGTTCGCCATTTCGACGGTTCCTCAAATTACTGACTAAATCTGAACGCATCCCTGTGACCAGCTCTCATAGTATGCCTCTCGTCCAATGAAATGACTTGGTCGATTTATTACGCGTTGAACCCAATGTGAGCAAATTACTCTGAATGCTGCGACGCAGCACCAGGGATTACTTCCAAAAAGTTGTTCACGTTCAATTTTTTTTACGTTTAACGTTATATTCGTTCGGTACACATGTGTACCGAACCGAAGGGCCCGTACCGAATAATTTCGGTATGGGTACGTGTACCGTTACACCCCTACTAAAGACACAATGCCATTGGGGGCAGAGTTCCCGTTAGCCGCTAATTACCGGACTATGACCGGTAAAATATGCTGAAGACCGGCAAATCTAAATCTCTCCGGTCAAAATAATTTCTACTTAGCGCAATACCGCATCAGTTGTGCAACTTGCGCCACTTATGTGACAGACAAACGAGTATGTGACAGACAAGAATAGTCAATTCTAATGTCTAACACTTAATATGGAGAAAGAGATGTCCTGTATGGGTTGATTGTGCATTGATCTGTTGGTAATGCCTCTGGGTTCCGGTGCATGTAAACAAATGCATAATGCATTTTGCCTCTCATCCGGTTGCATAGCGACGCTTATTGTTTAGGTGCCTTTTAATAAGCAGGTAGTCCTATCATTAGCTAGAACTAGCTAGATCTGATCGATATGGACATAAACGCGAGTAAAGTCTAATTTGATGGGAGAGAGAGATCAGCTGCTGCTGACGAGTCGACACGCAGCGCTGCATGATCATATGTTTAGTTTTACTGTCGGGTCACTCATTACTGATCCGCGAGCTGCATGATACTGACGGGCTGTCAGGAGAGGGACAGAGCGCTCCCTTTGTCATTCCTGTGTTATTGTAAGTTAATGTACACTTTTGAATAGTTAATCTACTATAATTAGTTTGTTTAATATCGAATCATATCAATTTGTTTTAAAGCTCAATAAATAACAAAGAAGACCTTTGACCGGCACTTTTCAAATTTTGTCCGGAAGATCTCAACTTTAACGGACATGTTGACCGGCAAAAAAATATTCTAACGGGAACTCTGATTGGGGGTTTGGCCAATTTATAGGTACAGTTTCAGCAATGGCAGATTTACCCATGCCCTCATTACCTATGGGTAAACCAGTGTGTTTGCATTTCAATTGAAAAATGACTATGCTGCAAAGTCATATACCATGTAACAGTTAAGGTGGTTTTGGCTGTGAGAGACTATTTTCCGAAATATGCATGTAGCAGTCATAGTACATATACACAGGGGTGTAAAGTACCTAAGTACATTTATTCAAGTACTGTATACTTAAGTATAGTTTTGAGGAACTTGCCTTTATTGCTACTATTTATTTAATACCTTTAGCTAATTTACAGATGTGGGTGAAATCTAATCAAGTGTTAAATCAGACTTTAGTTCCACCTGGAGTAAATTCATAAGCTACCCTGCAGTATACAAAGTCATTCAAACTAGCTGCATTTTTACCAGCTTTGGGAACACTTTAATGATCAATCATTATAAAACACATCATATATATTATTCTGAAATGGACTAATCTGAAGAACTGAGTACTTTTAAAGTATATTCTGATGCCAATACTGTTCTACTTTTACTTGAGTAACATTTGGATTGCAGGACTAGTAACAGAGTATTCTTACATTCTGGTCATTTTACTTTTAAAGGTTAGAGTACTTTTTCCTCCTGTGCATATACACTATCTACAATTACTATGTATCTCTAGCTAGAATCTAGGGCAGATGAGCCCTCAGCCCTCCGCCCCCCCGCTCGCTCTCTGTCCTGTACAGACACACACACCCACAAGCACGCATACACACCACACCCAATCCTGTACCTGCGGCAACATGCGAGAACACGGAAACTGCAGTCCGGATAAATGACGATTACTGTGATAAATGTTACAATATCTGTCCGACAATAACCCAGAAGAGCTTCAATGAAATGTATGTTTAGCAAAATGCTAATATTTTCTAAAGAAAAACAATATCCGACGAAGGAAAACCCAACACTACTGTTAGGCCCTCGTGACCCGTTTCCAGAATGACACCAACTATTTCCTGAAACGTAGCATTCCGAATAAGCTATATTTTACTAATGTGCTAGGGTTTTAACCAATTGTGTATCTTTCCTTATTACCTCATAACGTGTTTCAACCATTTCAAACTTTACTTTTCACTTAATCACCAATGCTTTAGTTGGTTTTGAAGCACGACGCCATTCTTATTTTATATTATAAAAAGGTGTGCATCTTGGTTTAGCTGACTGTCCTTTGGCATAGTGTATCTCACTTCCTCACGCATTGCTTATTTTTCAAACGTTAATGACACATTCTTGACACATTACGTCAGCAAACGGATATACTAACGTTACATTTCGTGCCACGGGGCTGTTGTACCAAATATGTAGTATTGCAGACGCTAAAATCATAAAATGTAACTAATCTTTGGAGAATAACATACACGCAACAGTTAATATATCTTATAAACAATGCATCCCTATACAGATGCCTGGTAATACTTGACGTTATTAGCTAACAGGTGACATACAAACAAAACCAGTAAGCACAACGTGACAAGTGACTTTAGTTAGCAGGTTTGACGTTTGTACTCCATCCAACAAAAATATCAGCGCTTCAACCTTCGACCCGCCTTTCACGTCTGCTCTTCCATTTTAAAACCAGCCATTAGACATATCCCACTGTAGCCAAGCTAGCCATTGTTCTATGATCTGGTGATTGTCGTCGCTAAACGCAGCCCCACGGGTAATCGAAGGCGGTGCGTTTCGATGATAACTAGATTTTACGAAGCGTTAGAATACCTAGCGATACATAATGCAATCTTAAAAGAGCCGTTTAACAGGGTGAAACTCATTTCATACCTGAGTTCTGGTAGATAGCAGTGATTTCGTCGTGCGAAGCTACAGCTTCTTCTCTCAGCCCGTCTGTCTGAATGAAATCCACGGGGTTTCCCTCCAATGAAACCAGTCCAGGGCACGGCCAGGGCGTTGGGGGGGGGGGGGGGGGGCTGACGTCAGACGTTATCATGGCAACCTTACTCGAGATATCTTGGGAGAATCTGAATCAGAATACTGAATTTATTCGTCCAGGGCATTTACCATTTTTACAGCAAATATCATCTTTAATATATCACTCAAAAAGCATGCATGATACACAAATATATATTAAAGGGAGCAGAGGTGGGAGAAGTACACAGATCTTGTACTTCAGTAAAAGTAGAAGTACCAGAGTGGAATACTCTGGTACAGTAAAAGTCCTGCATTCAAAATGTTACTCAAGTAAAAGTACAAAAGTATTATATTAGCATCAAAATATAGTTAAAGTAGCAAAAGAAAATAAATTGTGATTGTGCAGATTCGTCCATTTCAGAATAATATATATGATATGTTTTGTAATTATTGATCAATAAAGTGTTATCAACGCGGGTAAAGGTGCAGCTATAGTTTGAATGACTTTGTATACTGCAGGGTAGCTTGTGAATTTACTCCAGGTGGAACTAAAGTCTGATTTAAGAGTTGACTATATTTCACATCATTCATCCAAATCTGTAAAGTAACTAAAGGTATTCAATAAATGTAATGGAGTAAAAGTACACCATTTACCTCTGAACTGTAGTGGAGTACAAAGTATCTAACTATTTAAATAATCAAGTAAAGTACAAGTATATCCATTAGTCATATTTGCATGTTGTTTTTTGTTTTTCAACTTTATACGTTTTTCAGTAGTTACACCGTAGTTATGCATATGACAATACATCTTTGAATCTTTAATCAATAAATATTGTAGACATTTTGAGGAAGCGACCTTTGTGGATGTGAAATGTCTAATTCCAAATTCTAATGTTTTCAAATGTAAGGCCACATTTTAAATTATCATATGTTCAGACCAGATTGTTTTGTTCATTGTAAGTTTACTAATACTGGAAAGCATCCCAGAATATTAGCATGTTATCTGAGCAAGTGGAGAAACACATTTATGAAAACCTCAACTTGTAACAACACAGTAAATTATATGGAAGTCCACCAAGCCGATGTCCTCTGTCTTACCGCAGATCTTATTTTTACTAGAACAGAGGCAGAGACATCACATAGGCATGCTGTATGGTGACTATCACTGAGAGGAATTCTTAAACCTCAAATGAATGCAGCTCATGATATGGGTGCTGTGACCCATATTGCGGCTCTGTGGAGCTGATGGTAATGCTGCACATTATCTAGAGACCGATAAGCTCCTAAACTAGTGACATTTCTCTATCAAAATAGGGATCATGAAGGCCTCACAAACTAGAACAGAGGACAAAGTGCAACAGTATATTATTTAGCCTAATCGAAACAACTATTTCTGCATTCTGGTAGGTTTCCAAGGTGAAGCTATGTTTTGCCTTGTCACATGTTTCCCCCTATGGCCATATGTCAAGCATATAAAGGTCAGATCAGATAGTGACATCTTTGGAAATGCACATTTGTCAAAGTGTGGTCCAGAAAGGTTTTACTAGCTAAAGAGAGGGATTTCAAAAAAAAGAAAAAAAGCCTAATCAGTTAGGTTGACACTCATTGTGGAGAACTTGAACACGCAGGCACCCATCACTGCCAACACATTTTCCAGCACCATTCTGAGATTCATTTGTCAAGAGGAATGGCTGAACATTTTAATAGAGCTTCAGTTTTCTACAATAGATTAATAAAAAGTAAAAGAAACGTAGATTATAATAATTTATGGGGTCAAGAGCCCTAACTTCAAGGAAGATGGAAAAAAGGAAGTGAGAAACTTATGAATTCCCAACTTCATTGAATGGTTCATACATGGTGCACGTTATTGCTTTCTATTATTTAATAGTGTTTATGACGGATTAACCATCATTCCATCACAAATTAGTTTCAAGCAGGTGAGGTTAGAATAAGCATTATGTTACGGCAATGAGCAACTCTCATAGGAATGAATGAGGCCCCGCCTTCCACGCTGTATCCAGTTCTTATTATACATCCATGATTGGCGCATGGATGACAAAATGGCCCAATTTTTGAGAGAGTGAAATGTCACAGATTACCCAGCATGCCTGAGAAGTACCCGATGTGCGCTCATAGAGCATGCGCAACTTTAACCACGCCCCCTAAAAGGCTCGTTCACATCAATTTGCGTACACGTAACAGCACCGCGCGTTCTGGATTGTTATGATGGATTTGATATTAACTAATAACGAGGAAGCAGTTAGCAGCTAGCTAGTGTAACGTCCGAGCCATTCGTAATTATGCAAATGTTCGTACACATCGATCATTATATACTTTATATTACGCTGATTTAACACGATGCAGTGATGGTTTTGTTCAACATTGCCAGCTTCACTGTTGAGCTTTATGTTGTGGCCAGCATTCTCCTGTGCTCTGAAATCAAAATGTGGATAAGCATAAAACAACACTAAAATAAACACTACAATATAACTTGTTATTTGACACACACAAGGTTGTTCATTTGTGTGTATAAATATACAACACAGGCTATATGTTAGGAACCTTGACTCAATAGTTTGGAGGACTCAAATGCACAACCCAGAGACAAAAAAGGTTTGAAGAAAAATAATCTTTACTTGCAAAAAACAAAATCACTCTTTTAGAGGAAATATCAAAATGACAAAAGTAAAGCGCTCTCATGGAGGGAAAAAGGCAAAACACTGAATCTCTTTAAGCAATGGCTTGGATCTGGCTTCTTGGGACGATGAACAAGACGAACCGACAACTAACAAGGGGAGACAGGACCATATACGTATACATGAGGTAAGTGGGCACAGGTGGAAACAATCAGGGGCGGGGCAGACACTGACGATGGCGAGAAAAGGAGCCAGAGTAGGAAGTAAAGGGACCTGGAATGAGACAAGGTGAGTACAAAATAAAACAGGAAGTGGAACATAAACTAAACTAACATGAACATGACGATCACAAACATGACAAAACTTAACATAATTGACGGGACACTACAGTACCCCCCCTTCTAGGGCCGACTCCCGACAGCCCAGGCTGCCCAGGGTGACGATCATAGAAGTCACTGATGAGTGTCTTGTCCACAATGAAAGTTGGGGAGACCCAACAACGCTCCTCAGTGCCGTAACCCTCCCAATCGACCAATAATTGTCATCCTTGGCCCCGTTTGCGGACCGCCAGAAGTTTCCTGACTGTGTACACCGGGCCACCTTCAATGATCCGGGGTGGTGGAGGGGGCTTGGAGGCGGGAACCAGAGTGCTCTCTCGAACTGGCTTGAGTTTGCTCACTTGAAACGTGGGATGGACCCTCAAAGATCTGGGGAGTTTGAGGAGCACAGAGACAGGGTTAATGACTCTTGAAATTGGGAAAGGACCCACAAACCTTGGTTTGCCAACTTCTTGGAGTGAACATGTAGGGGTAGATCCTTGGTGGAGAGCCAGGATTTCTGGCCCGCCCTGTAGAGGGGGGCCGCACGCAGGTGACGATCCGCCGCTGACTTCATCCGGGTCGAGGTCCGGAGTAGCGCTTGCCGCGCACCGGCCCAAACCCGCCGACAGCGCCGGACCATGGCGTGTGCAGATGGAACTTTGACTTCTTCCTCATTAGCAGGGAAGAGAGGAGGCTGGTACCCGTTAGCACACTGGAAAGGGGAAAGACCCGTGGCAGCCAAGGGGAGAGCGTTGTGGGCATACTCTATCCAGGTAAGGTGATTGCTCCAAGTGGTCTGCTTCTGGGACGCGAGGCACCTGAGGCATGTTTCAAGGTCTTGGTTCAGGCGCTCTGTCTGACCGTTAGACTGCGGGTGATAACCGGGAGATAAGCTGACGGTGGCGCAGAGGAGCTGGCAAAACTCCTTCCAGAAGTTGGAAATGATCTGTGGTCCTCTGTCGGAGACTTTGTCACTGGGGAAACCATGGATTCTGAACACGTGAGTTAACATGACCTCTGCCGTCTTCCTGGCAGAGGGAAGTTTGAGCAGAGGAATGAAATGTGCCATCTTTGAGAAACGGTCTACCACCGTCAGGACGGTAGTGTTACCTTTGGAGGGCGGTAGTCCAGTCACAAAGTCCATGGAGATGTGCGACCATGGTCGCTGAGGCACTGGGAGGGGCTGGAGCAGATCCATCTGGGCCTGGGACGAGGTCTTATTCCGGGCACACACACTGGACAGGCCGCCATGTACTCGGAGACCTCTTTTTTCATGGCCGGCCACCAGAACCGCTGCTTTATGGCAAACATTGTTCGTCGGACCCCCGGATGGCATGTGAACTTGGACGTGTGAGCCCAGTGGATTAACTGAGAGCATAAAGACACAGGGACAAACAAGCTGTTGCCTGGACACTCGCTGGGTGCCGGGCTCACAACATTCGCCTGCTTCACATCTGTTTCTATCTGCCATGTTACCGACCCAACCACACAGGATTGATATTGGTTCCTTGGCATTATGTTCAGGCTCAAAGAGACGAGACAGTGCGTCTGGCTTACGGTTTTGTGTACCAGGCCGAAAAGATAATGTGAAGTTAAATCTGCTGAAGAACAGAGTCCAACGGGCCTGACGTGAATTTAGTCGCTTGGCTTTCCTCACATATTCTAAATTCTTGTGGTCAGTCCAAACAAGAAATGGTTGCTCCGCCCCTTCTAGCCAGTGTCTCCACTCCTCCAATTCTGCTTTGACAGCTAGTAACTCCTTGTTCCCCACATCATAATTTCTTTCAACTGAGGTCAACTTACGCGATAGATAGGCACAGGGGTGCATCCTGTTATCCTCGGAGGATCTCTGGGACAACACAGCCCGTAAGCCCTCGTTGGATGCATCAACCTCAACCACAAACTATCTCTGGGGATCCGGAACAGTGAGTACAGGTGCCATGGTGAATCTTTTCTTGAGGCACTGGAAGGCGGACGCGGCCTGGGAGGTCCACTGAAAGGAGACTTTAGAGGAGGTTCTCACCTCCTCTAAAGTCTCCTTTCATGCATGCAAAGGTGCGGCTACAGAACTGAAGTTGCGTATAAACTTCCGATAAAAGTTGGCAAACCCAGGGATTGTTTAACTCTTTTGCTGCTATCAGGAATGGGCCAGTTGGCCACCGCACTGACTTTGGATGGATCCATCTGCACCTGATTGGCGGTAACAATGTAGCCTAGGAAGGAGACAGTGGTTGCATGGAAGTCGCACTTTTCAGCTTTCACATACAACTGATTCTCAAGAAGCTTCTGGAGAACTTGGCAGACATGCATGACATGAGACTGACTATCTGGGGAGAAAATCTAAATATCGTCCAGATACACAAAAACAGAAACATTCAAATACCTTCTCAAAATGTCATTTACCATAGCCTGAAATACAGCCGGAGCATTACATAGTCCAGAAGACATCACCCGATATTCAGAATGTCCGCTTGGGGTGTTGAACCCCGTTTTCCACTCGTCTCCCTCTCTAATCCTGACGAGGTGGTAAGCATTCCTAAGATCGAGTTTGGTAAAAACTTTAGCTGTTTAAAGCAGTTCAAATGCTGAAGACATCAGCGGGAGTGGGTGGCGGTTCTTAACAGTTATTTCGTTCAATGGGCTGTAGTCAATGCATGGCCTGAGCAACCCATCCTTCTTACCCACAAAGAAGAATCCTGCACCAGCAGGTGAAGAAGAGGGACGGATTATCCCCGCTTTCAACGAGGAGGAGATGTAATAATCCATGGCCGCCCACTCCGGTCCCAAGATGGAGTATAAGCGCCCCCTAGGGATGGGTGCGCCAGGCAGCAGGTCGATGGCACAGTCAAAAGGACGATGAGGGGGCAGTGACAGAGCTTTGGTTTGATCAAAACCTCTTTAATGTCATGGTAGCATGAGGGGACCTTGGAAAGGTCAGGAAAATCTGAGCTTCTATCAGAAACTGCAACAGTTTGTGGGACTCTACAGGACATGGTCTCTGAGCTGAGTTGGGTTACTGGGGCTTTGGTGACAGCATGGTGGAGAAAATAGCTGGACTTACAGGTCTGTTCACAAGTCCCTCCCCATCCCTTAATTTGTCCTGAACACCAATCAATATGTAGGTTATGTGTTTTTAACCAAGGAAACCCCAAAATCAGTGGATGTTGTGCTGAATTGAATAGATGAAACTGCATTATTTCTACATGATTATTATCAATTGTCACTTGAATGGGTTCCGTACAATCAGTTACTTTACACATTAGTCTGCCATCTAGGGCGCTGGAATTGACGGGATGCTTGAGAGGGACAGTCTTAATATTAAGGCGTTTAGCTAAACCCCAGTCTATGAGGCTTTCATCAGCCCCAGAGTCAATTAGCGCCCCCAGAGTATGTGTCTGACTGTTAGCTGTGACTTTAACCTGGGTGAGTGTGCGAGGAGGATAGTCAGAGGAAATCTTGCTCACCAGCGCCCTCCTCATGGTTGGTGAGCATGCTCTTTTCCCGGGCATGTCGCCTGCTGGTGACCCGATTGGCCACAGTAAAAGCAGCATCCCTCCTGCAGGCGGTGCCGTCTTTCCTCGGGAGAAATCCTTGTTCTCCCGAGCTGCATTGGCTCCTCCGGTGCCTGTGATAGCGCTGTTCCTGCTGGGCCTGATGAAGAGTGAAACAAGGGATCCCATGAAGGCTGCTTATCCAGAGAGCGCCCCTGGTGGATGGGATGTCTTGTTGCAGTTCGGCGACGTTCTCTCTCTCTTTCTCTGAGGCGGTTATCAACTCGGATAGACATGGAAATCAGAGATTCAAGGTCTTGTGGTAGTTCTAATGGAGCCAGGTGGTCTTTGATGGTTTCAGAGAGTCCATTCCGGAAGGCGTCTATTAATGCTGGGGTGTTCCAGCCACTGTCTATGGCTATGGTGCGGAACTCTATGGCATAATCTAATACTGGCCGTGGGTGCTGTTTGAGCTGCATGACACGGGTGGCCTCAGCGGCAGGTGAGGTAAGATCAAAAATCCTGCTCAGTGTCTTTGAATGCTATGAAAGATCCACATATACTGGAGTCTCTTGACCACTCCGCCGTGGCCCATGTGGCAGCTCTGCCAGTTAAATGGGAGACCATAAATGCTATTTTAGCCTCATCTGACACAAACGCGGCTGGGTTAAGTTTGTAATGCAGGTCACACTGGACTAGGAAGGTTCTGCAGTTGCCAGATTCACCTGAATATTTTTCTGGCGATGCCAATCGCAGTGGGACAGGAGAGAAACTGACCTCGGCCTGATTAGCAGCAGGATTGGCTTCAGGTGGCGTAGCAGGAATCGGAGCTGTAGAAGTTGCCTCTAGATGAGTGAGGACTCTGTGGAGCTGTTCAGCCAGATGGTTCACTTGTGACGTGACAGAGGTTTGGAAATCCTCCTGGCGATCTGAAAGGTCTTTCACTCCATGAAAAATAATATTTACTTGCAAAAAACAAAATCACTCTTTTAGAGGAAATATCAAAATGACAAAAGTAAAGCGCTCTCATGGAGGGGAAAAGGCAAAACACTGAATCTCTTTAAGCAATGGCTTGGATCTGGCTTCTTGGGACGATGAACAAGACGAACCGACAACTAACAAGGGGAGACAGGACAATATATACATGAGGTAAGTGGGCACAGGTGGAAACAATCAGGGGCGGGGCAGACACTGACGATGGCGGGAAAAGGAACCAGAGCAGGAAGTAAAGGGACCTGGAATGAGACAAGGTGAGTACAAAATAAAACAGGAGGTGGAACATAAACTAAACTAACATGAACATGACGATCACAAACATGACAAAACTTAACATAATTGACAGGCACTACACTATATACATATATATATATATACATATACAAGTATAATGAATACAAATGTTAATTTGATTAGAGCTTTGACACATATATCTTTATTTATATACTGTATGTATAAGTCTGACGACTTCCTCTGGCGATATCATATGGTAGTATAGCTAATTAATCTGGGTCAAAACGTGTTGTGCCCACATGCAAAGGTTGTAAACTCTGGCTTATCCCTGCGTGGTATTATAGTAATAGCAAACAGCAACGTTCAACTCCTTTAATGGTATATTGAAAGTGCAATAAGAAGCTACAGGGACGTTAATCTACGTCGGTACTATTAACTTTATTTAATACAAGATTTACATCATACAGCCCATGTAGTATAATATTTTACAAATGATGAATTACAGCAAACATGTGCAATATATCCATTATTACAGCTCCGTGGGCTGGCAGTAAGACGATATGGGTCCGTTCTTATTGTGCCATGGGTAAAGGTAAAACTCATGTAGTGCTGAACACGTCACATCACATGAACGTGCCGGGCGCCGCGGTCCCGCGGTTTAGATGCGCGTTCATAATGCAGAGGGAAATAACTCTCAGAATAACGTTATTAGCACATTTTTACAACTTGGGGAACGATTTTTTTTAATAAGGGCTATACACGTGTTCATACTGGGTAGTTTATTTAGTTTAAAAAAAATTATCCAACGATTTACAGACCATTTTTTCCCCATGTAAGTCAATGGGAAAAAGTGTTTCCGGGCCTGGAAACCAAACGGAACTGTAGTACCGCCGTTTGGCCACCACAAATATTTTCATCTGAGTCCGGCGCACTTCCTAGGGGTTTGGTTCGGTGTCCGTCGCTTAACAATGACGTCACGCATTGCGATTGGCTGTACGGTAATTTACCCAGGGGTGCTCGGGGGTGCTGTCTAGAGCAGTGGTTCCCAAACGGTGTGCCGCGGCACACTGGTGTGCCGTGAGGCAAGTCCAGGTGTGCCGTGGGATTTTGTGACAAACATACGTTATTATTGCAATATACAACTACACAAAAATAATTATTTTTTTATTTACTATATCAGTACTTTGTATGCACACATTTCATAATACAGAGGCAAACTCTATACCTAAAAACGATTATTTAAAAAATAATCCTCACAGAACCCCGTATTCCGCTGTTAACGCACTTGCGCAGGTGGGATTTATAAGACTGTGACACATCAAAGGCTGAAGGACAATATTAAAACTGAGAAACAAGCAAGCGGGAAAATGCAGCGCTTTCTTGTGCGGAGCAAACCAGCAACCACCAGTGTAGAGACTGCCGACAACCCACCACCGAAAGAGAAGAGGAAAAAAACTGTCAGCAGACAGTACCATGACAGTTATCTGTCTTATGGCTTCATTTGGACCGGGGATGTGAACAATCCTCAGCCCGAGTGCGTCGTCTGTCGGGAGAAGTTAGCTAATGCTAACATGGTTCCAAGCAAGCTGAAGAGGCACTTGGAAACCAAACATCCCGCCCATGTTCACAGTAACTTGGACTACTTCAGAAGAGCGCGGGATCTGAACCAGAGGCAGCAAGGACGTTTGTTGGATTCTGTGAAAGTGTCTGATAAGGCAATGGAGGCGAGTTACATGCTAGCGGAGCTCATTGCAAAGCAGAAGAAGCCTCACACAATAGCGGAGACACTCATCCTCCCTGCTTGCAAAATACTTGCAGGTGTCATGCTGGGTCCAGATGCCGCAAATGAGCTATCGAAAGTGCCGTCGTCTGATAATACGATCAAAAGAAGAATCGACGACATGTCCGAAGACATTGAGGAACATTTGGCAGAGAAACTGCAGGCGAGCGGCAGATTTTCCCTCCAAATAGATGAATCTACGGACATCAGTGGGGCTGCCCAACTTCTGGCAAACGTCAGATATGTTGATGCTGACTCCATCAAAGAGACATTTTTATTCTGCAAAGAAATGGAAAGCCACACCACGGGAGAGGAAATATTCAGGGTAACTAATGACTATTTTAAAGAGAACAGTCTGACCTGGAATATGTGCGTCGGTCTTTGCACAGATGGTGCGGCGAGCATGACGGGGAGAGTGAAAGGATTCATTGCTAAGGTGAGGGCACAAAACCCACATATCGTGACAAACCACTGCATTCTGCACCGAGAGGCATTGGTTGCCAAAACCATGCCCCCGGAGTTGACTGAGGTGCTGAATCAGGCCGTGCAGATGGTGAATTACATAAAATCAAGGCCCCTGAAATCTCGCCTCTTCTCCCAGCTGTGCGCCGAGATGGGAGCCGACCACCAAAGCCTGATCCTGCACACAGAGGTACGTTGGCTGTCACGGGGGAAAGTCCTATCCCGTCTTTATGAGCTTCGGGAACAGCTTTTGGAGTTTTCAGGTGAAAACGCTGTCCCACATAAAGACAAGCTCGCGGATGAGAGGTGGTGCGCCAGGCTGGCTTACCTCGCAGACATATTTGGGCATCTGAACGAGTTAAACGCCAAGCTTCAGGGAAAACATTTTATCGTCCACAGATAAGATTCGGGGGTTTATGGGCAAACTTCTCCTGTGGCAGGAGGCTTTGGAGCAGGGCTCCATGGACATGTTCCCGCTGACATCAGCTGCGCCGCAGGCAGCTAAGGAGCGCGCTGTGTATGCGGAACACCTTCAGACCTTAAAAGAGAGGTTTGAGCAGTATTTTCCACGTGTGGCTGACATCGAGGACTATGACTGGATCCAAGACCCATTCCACCAGGAATCCTCCACAGAGAAGCTCTCCATGAAAGAGAGAGAGGAGTGCGCAGAGCTCCGTGTGGACCGCACACTGAAACTCAAATTCAGTGAGCTCCAACTGGATCAGTTTTGGTTGGCTTCTGCATCGGAGTACCCAAGCATCTCCCACCACGCGATTGAGCAACTACTTCATTTTCCCACTACCTACCTGTGTGAGCTGGCGTTCTCTACTCTGACTTATATGAAGAACAACAGCAGGTCACGGCTGTCTGTTGAACAGGACTTGCGAGTTGCCCTCTCTTCAGTGCCACCGAGGATTAAAAAAATCTGCGCGCCCCGACAGGCACATGTATCCCATTAATCTGTAAATAGGCACATTTTAAAATAGCACATGTTTCAATGCTGATTGGTGAAATGTTATATTCATAATTTGTAGTTCAGGACCATGTTTCCTTGCATTGACAGTTCTCTGTGCTGAGTTTCTGCTGAGTTTCCGTTGCCTCATTTTTAATTTTGTGACCTGTCTGGTTTAAATGAGTGTGTTGCTGCTTTGATGAAGCCTAATTTGCTAAAGTTTAATAAATTATATAATATATATATTATATATATATGTATATAATATATATATATATATTTATATTTATAAATTAATTAAAAAAATTTTTCGTTAATAAATATTTCATGAGTAATATAGTTGTCTTTGTCACATTTTATTTGCCATTAGTAAATAAGTATGCTCATTTACAGATATTTTACATGATATGAGTGATAACACGTGTTATAAGGGCTATTTTAGGGTAGGTGTGCCTTGAGATTTTTACTTGTCCTTTGGTGTGCCTTGGGCCCAAAAAGTTTGGGAACCACTGGTCTAGAGTATAGTGGGGTTGTCTGATCATTGAGAAACTCAAGTCAGGCATCCCTGGAATCGTCTCAGAGAGTAGATGATCAGTGGGGCCTTGTTTTTACTGAAACATGATGTTTCGATGTATATTTCCATTGAAAATGCTAACCGCTAGCCGCAAAGCTAGCATCACAGCCACTGCTCCGTTTTCGGGGACTTTGCACACGTTTTTCACAAACATTTTCACACGCTAGGAGTATGGGAGCACTCCAATAGTAGTCCATTCGCTTCGTCTTGATCTGTAGATGTGATTTGATGTGTCGTATGTCCCCCAACTCTTCTCCAAAGTTGAGATATTTAATAAAATACTCAGGGGAGTTTCCTGATTTTTCATGCCCAAAGCCAAGCACTAGGCCCTGGGTAAATTAAGAGGCTTTTCTCGGGCACTTTTGTCCACTTTCCCTGGTGCTAGATCCCTGGAATCGTCTCAGAGAGTAGATGATCAGTGAGGCCTTGTTTTTACTGAAATATGAATAATAAATCACCTCCGTCGTTCAGATTAATGTCGATTGTTATTTTTTACGTTTGAAATGTTAAAAAATAACAATCGACAGTGTAAACATAATTATGTAAATAACCCAATTTGTGTTCTGTGAAACGGAAAAGGATTTTACATTGTTTTTGTTACTTTCGTTGCAGTGTCTTAAATGTAATTTAGGTTAACTTCCTGTTTGAATTTGTTGCTATGGAAACAACATGACGGAGAAAAAAGTAATATCTTCTACATATAATAACGGACAAAGTAAAGAATGAAGTGTAGGCTATGTTTAAATGTTCGGAATTTGACCATGTATGATGGTCCTCTTGAGTTGCCGTACAGCCAATGCGTGACTTCATTGGTAAGCGAAATCATATGGTACCCACACCGGCTCAGATGATTGGTCCTACTTTTTACAGCGTCACGGCTTCCACATATGAATATATTTTATGTATTTATTGTCAAAGCATTTAACATATTCATTGCTATCGGGATGTTAAGAGCATTCCAAGGAATATAACAAGTGTTTCTGAAATAAATTACATACCCCTTTAAGCTCAAAATGCAAATAGTTTCCCTCTTATAGAATGCTAAGAAAATAATATTTGTTTAAATAAAGCTTAATCAGAGTGTCATGCTGCCCTTTAATGTTCAAGGGTTCAAGGTTCTTTATTTGTCATACGAACATAGCTACAGAGTAGTTATGTTGATGAAAATCTTAGGTCACAGGCTTCTCCGACAGTGCAACACAATAATACAGAAAAACAGAAAAATATAGTGCAAGTAAATATTAAAAAGTAAATACAAAAAGAAAAATAGTTTTAAAAAAGTGAATTAGTGAAATAAGAGTCTATTATGCAAGCTATTGGAATGATATATTAGATAAATAGATACATAATTACTAAGTAGCAGATGAATGTCATGGATGTTGTTACAACAGTTCAGGTGTTTAACAGTCTTATGGCCTGTGGAAAAAAACTGTCTCTGAATCTGGTAGTTTTTGTCCTGATGCTGCGGTAGCGCCTGCCAGACGGCAGCACACTGAACAGTTTGTGGCTGGGGTGATGGGGGTCTTTTATAATCCGGAGGGATTTTTTCCTGAGCCACTGGGAGTAAAGGTCCTCCATGGATGGCAGCTCCGTCCTGGTGATCTTCTACGCAGTTTTCACCACCCTCTGTAAAGCCTTACGATTGAGGGCAGTGCAGCTGCTGTACCAGGCCGTGATGCAGCCAGTCAGGATACTCTCTATGGTGCACCTGTAGAAGTTCAGGATCCTCTCTATGGTGCACCTGTAGAAGTTGCAGAGTATCCTGGAGTCCATGTTGAACCTTCTCAGCCTGCAGAGGAAGAAGAGCCGCTGTCAAGCTTTTTTGGTGATGGTGGTGGTGTGAAGAGTCCATGTCAGGTCCTCAGTGATATGGACACCGAGGAACCTGAAGCTGCTGACTCTCTCCACGTAGTCCCATTGATGGCAATGGGGTCTTGTCCCTCTCTCTGCTGCTTCCTGTAATCCACAATCAGCTCCTTGGTTTTGCTAACGTTGAGATGGAGGTTGTTATCCTGGCACCAAGATGTCAGGTTTTCGACCTCCAATCTGTACGTCGTCTCGTCGCCGTCTGTGATCTGTGATGAAGGTCGTGTCGTCAGCAAACTTCACGATGGTGTTGGAGCTGTGTGTGGCCACGCAGTCTTGTGTGAACAGGCAGTAGAGGAGAGGGCTGAGCACGCAGCCTTGAGGGGCTCCGGTGTTGAGGATCAGGGTGGAGGATGTGATGTTTCCCACCCGCACTGCCTGGGGTCTGCCCGTCAGAAAGTTCAGGATCCAGCCACAGAGGGCGCTGTTGAGCCCCGGGTCTCTGAGCTTGATGACCAGCTTGGAGGGCACAATGGTATTGGAGGCCAATGAACAGCAATGTCACATGTGTTCCTCTGGTCCAGGTGTGAGAGGGCAGTGTGGATGGTGAGGGCTATGGCGTCGTCTGTGGACCTGTTTGCTCTGTAGGCAAACTGCTGGGGGTCCAGAGAGTCAGGGAGGGAGGAGGTGATGGATGTTTTGACTAACCGCTCAAAGCACTTCATCATGACGGAGGTGAGTGCTACTGGGCGGTAGTCGTCGAGGCTGGTGATTTTTGTCTTTTTGGGGACAGGAACGATGGTGGAGTGTTTCAAACATGTGGGGACTACAGACTGCAGCAGGGACCTGTTGAAGATGTCTGTGAACACCTCTGCCAGCTGACCTGCACACACCCTGAGAACACGGCCAGGGATCCAGGAGCCTTGTTTGGGTTAACCCTTTTAAAGGATTTACACACATCTGCCCTGTTTAAAACAAAAGGGCAGGGCTCCTGATCCATCTCTGCACCCCCATTCTGGCTGCTCTCAAATCGTGCAAAAAAACTGTTCAGCTCATCTAGGAGAGATGCGCACGTAGACACTCCCGCAGCACCCCCCGCTGCTCCTTTGTAATCTGTCATTGTTCTTAGTCCCGCCCACATGTTCTGGGTGTTACAGCCTTTGAAGTCAGATTCCACCTTCTCTTTGTATTGTCTCTTTGCACTGCTAATTGCTCTCCGGAGTTCATACCTAGAACTCCTGTACTCCTCTAAATCTCCAGCTCTGTGCGTGATAGTTTGCGCTTTAAGCTTGCCACGCACCTCGCCGTTTATCCAGGGCTTTTGATTCGGGAATGTTCGTACAGAAACCTTCGGTACCACGTCATCGATGCATTTCCCAATGTAGCAGATGGCCGTGTGTGTGTTGATGTTGTTGTCCTCAAACACACTCCAATCCGTAGATGCAAAGCAATCCTGCAGTGCAGAATCTGACTCCTCACTCCATCGCTGTACTGCAGGGGCGGACTGGGACTAAAATTCAGCCCTGGAAACTGACCCAGTCCGGCCACATGAAATGTCAAATGTTAGAAATCCGCTGTTTATTATTTAAAGTTTTACGTCCGATTCGCTCCTTTTTTCCTCCCTGTACACAGCTCCAGTTTGGGCATTGGCCTGTCATCAGATTTCATTTTTAGTTGCTGCTGTAGCGGAAGTTTAGTACAATTATTTTTGATGAAATACTCCAAATCTCCATCCTCCATAATTGCACTTGCTTCAGTTGCTTGCTACTTTTTAAGGGCGGTGATGTTACAGTACAGATGTTACAGTTACAGTTACAGTACGAACTGAAGTTGATGAGATTTGATTGGATTGTGAGGCATGACGTGAGCCTCATGTGATTGGTCAATCCCTCGATTTTTTTCACCAAGGGAAGCCAATTTCGGCTAGCCTCCTCTCGCAACAGAGAGTGCAATCTACTGTTTCACCATAACTTCTAGAGGGGCGCTGTTTCACTCTTTGTAAAATACTCAATGAGAATGGGGGAGAGATGGGCCGGCAGAATAATTTCCGAAACTAAACTAAGTGTTTTTATTTATTTATTAAAATGATAACTACAATCCAAAAAAACAGGGGAAGCATGGCTTCCCTAGGCCTCCAGGAGGAAATGCCACTGAGTTCAAGGGATAATTCTCACCCACCTCTTGCTCTTGCCCTGCATTTGTATGTGCCAGTTGAGCTGGTTCTTCCACCAGCTCAACTCTGTCCCTCATCATGAACGCAGGAGGCTGGCTGTATATCTGAACTCGCACCCTCATCATTCTCTTCATCATCTTGCACTTGTTCTAAGCTGCTGCTGATAGTGCTTGTAGCAGCACTGCTGCCAAAAAGGTCTGTCAATTTGCGACATTTATATGCTTCACCTGCGAGTGACTTCACCTTTTTTTCTCTTGCCTTCTCGGCCCCACCTTTTTCTTTGATTTTTCTTTGATTTTTATCCATGTTTTTTCATTCTCCCTGTCTGCCGCGGCGTCTAATCCCTTCTCTTCGTGTGGCCGGTCTTTTTTCTTCTTCGTGTGTGATTATTTGACAGATAAGAACCACACAACTGCATTAGCGGCCGCTGTTGCCCTCTGTCGGCCGTCAGCGCAACTTAAAGGATGACGTTAAACAAAAAATGTTTAAAGGGCCGGCCGGCCGGCCGTCAACGGCCCTTGACGACCGGCCGTTCTGTGGTTCTCCAGATTCTACAGATGGCCAGTCCGCCCCTGCTGTACTGTGCTTGTTACCGGACTTTCCCTTTTAAGTTTCTGCTTGTAAGCAGGCAGCAGCAGCAGTGAGATGTGGACTGATTTGCCGAAGGGAGGGCGAGGGAGAGCCTTATATCCATGGGCGCGGGAAGGGGGGTGCTGAGGGCGCTGCAGCACCCCCTAGCGGCAGGCAGGGGGTGCGGAGCTCCCCTGTCTGAATTATTATTTTGACGGTTATTGCTGCTCCCGCTGTGCATAATCTGTGTAATATGTAACCAATAAATTCCACATTGTTGGTGAAATAATATTTTGGCCTGCCCCGAATGTTTTTTCTGTAGCCCCGGACAATTTTACCTCAATAATATAATACATTAACCGTGCTTTACGTGAACCTCATCAAGACACTAGAAAGGACGGTAGGACTGTAATTTCCCGTGTTCAGTGAATGCAACAGAGGCAAGACACCAGACCAATCAGAGAGTTGCATGGAAATAAAAGTGTGCTTTTGTCATTCAAGCTCGTGGCTCTGTGTGTGTGCGGAAATAGCGCATTTAGTGTGTGTGAGAGCAGTAGGGCCTGGCTCATTTCGTGGCATCTGCAGGCAGTGGCAAGTACTTCCGGCATCTGCCACAGAGGCCGCTACTCCGTGGTATCTGTGGCAAGTATATGCCACAGATGTGGTATCTGTGGCAAGTATATGCCACAACTTGCCGTGGCAACTATATGCCACAACCATGCCACAACTTGCCGTGGCAAGTACATGCCACAACTTGCCGTGGCAAGTAAATGCCACAAGTTAAGAGAAGGTTTATGGTAGCTGCCACTCGCCTTCCGTGGCAAATGCTGATATTTAAACCCGTATTTATCGCGTAAAATGTCGCTGTTTTGGCATGACTTTATCGGACTGATCTGTACACAAGACTGATGATCTGTTACTGATGGTCCGATCTCTATTTTTCAAAAAGATTAAACATTATATGTTCTATAGATTTTATTTGGAGAACGTGGTTTGTTAAAATAAATAAACGTGCCATTAGTAAGTTGACATAAAGATCTAACATTGTTGACCAGAGGTGGGAAATAGGCTAACTTGTATACTCAAGTAGCCTACTGTACTTGTGATTTAGAAATAGCCTACTTGTGCTATAAGGATAAGGACAACCAAGCGCAAAGCCTACAAGCACTGAAAAGCTGGCAAGGGGAGACGGATGAGCATGACTCAGCGTTCTGTCAAGAACTCGAACAATATAAATTGTTCGCCAGTTTCAAAACGCATAAAAGGGTGGATAAAAAAGAATGCATTGTGTCTCGATTTTTAATATACTGTCATGATATCTAATAAGAATAATCTGAAGCATTTAAATAAAAATGTTCAACCAGAATTAAAATATTAAACAACAAAACAGATACAATGACATTAATCTGTTTATTAACAACGAAAATAATACAAATTAAGTACATATGCCTGGATTTAAAATAACACATTTATACATGTGTACAATCAAATATAACTGTCCTTTGCCTCATTTATAAAATATAAATCTTAGCATCTCACTAGCAGTGGCAACTGCAATCAGTTACAGCTGCCCTAAGTCTGTAGCCAAGTCTAATAACACCATTGTACACGTTGCTGTGTCAATACAGATATTTATTTTTTAATTATTTGTCTTTACTAGTAACAATACACCTGGTTATCGTAGCAAGCAGTGGAAACTCCCCTCAAGAAGCGACAATTGCCAAGGGCTTGCGTTGCAACGCTCACTTGCCAATATTTTTTTTTTATTACAATATAGGCCTATGTTTAGCCTACTATCATAGATATAGCACGTTTGTTTATTTTAGCAAACCAAGTAGGCTATTCCAAGTAAAATTGAATATAAATGATAATTTATTATCTTTTTGAAAAATAGAGATCGCACATCAGTCATGTGATAGTCCAGCGACATTTTACACGATAAATACGAGTTTAAATATCAGCATTTGCCACGGAAGGCGAGTGGCAGCTACCGTAAAACTTCTCTTAACTCTGGCATCTTGTGGCAACTCCCATTCAGCATGCGCAAATGCCTGAATTGTAGTGGGGTAAGTAACCTACTACGTAACATACCATTTACATACTCAACTAAAGTACAAGTAGGCTATTTCTAAATCACAAGTACAGTGCTTGAGTATACAAGTTGGCCTATTTCCCACCTCTGGTCAACAATGTTAGATCTTTATGTCAACTTACTAATAATATATCTTGAGTATTATCATAAAAATAGCACGTTTATTTATTTTTAACAAACCACGTTCTCCAAGTAAAATCTATAGAACATATAATGTTTAATCTTTTTGAAAAATATGATCGGACCATCAGTAACAGATCATCAGTCTTGTGTACAGATCAGTCCGATAAAGTCATGCCAAAACAGCGACATTTTACGCGATAAATACGGGTTTAAATATCAGCATTTGCCACGGAAGGCGATTGGCAGCTACCGTAAACCTTCTCTTAACTCTTAACTTGTGGCATTTACTTGCCACGGCAAGTTGTGGCATATACTTGCCACGGCAAGTTGTGGCATATATAAGTTGTGGCATATACTTGCCACGGCAAGTTGTGGCATGGTTGTGGCATATACTTGCCACGGCAAGTTGTGGCATCTGTGGCATATACTTGCCACAGATACCACATCTGTGGCATATACTTGCCACAGATACCACGGAGTAGCGGCCTCCATGGCAGATGCCGGAAGTACTTGCCACTGCCCGCAGATGCCACGAAATGCGCTTGCTGTCTCTCTGTGAGAGAGGGGGAGAGAGAGAGGGGGGTGCCAGCAGCAGGGACCGTGTTGTTAGCATCTGGTTAGCTAGCTGCACTAACGGACATACGGAGCTGTTTGTTCCACAACAAGCTGGAGGAGAGCTCTCCTCTCAGACTGAGAGGCTCAGGTGAGCTAAAGGACTCTCTGAGTGTTTAGATAGTTAACTTTAGTCTAAGTTATCTCAGTGGGTCTCAAACGGTTTGGTCAAAAATTATTCAAAAGATTATTTCCGCGGCACACCTTCATATGATCATTATAGTTATAAAAAAAATAAGAGAATAAAGGAAAAACAGTTATGAAATACTATATGGCAGTAAAACAAGAATACAGTTTGAAAGGGGACTTATTTGTAAAATATCCATAAAGAAAAAAAACATCTGCTTACAGTTGTGTTTCATCTGGGTGTTGAGAGATGTATCCATATCTCTTAATGTTGCTCTCAAAGTGCACCAGATTGATGCTTTTAACTTCAATATTTTAAAAATATCTTCCCGGGGGAGCATCCCCCCGGACCCCCCTAGAGGAGGTGAGGTATGCTCCCCATTCGTAAAAAATAGCACTTTCCCCCTGCCTATATGCCGTGAGCTGATTATCGAGCCTTCATTGTAACAGTCGCGGGTTTACTGTGTGTTTGCGTGTGGGGAGTTTTTTTGTGCGTGCTCTATAGTGCCCGTAATAGTGTTCACTGGAGGCAAGCACCTCAGCACCCCCACTCAAAATACCTTCCCGCGCCTCTGCTTATATCCATGTCGAAAAGGGGAATAAACATGGTCCAGTATGTTCCCCCCGCGCGTCGGGCAGCTGTTGTGTTGATAGTACTTCGGCAGGACCTTCTTCATGTTAGCGTTGTTAAAATCCCTGGCCACAAAGAACGCCGCCTCTGGCCGTGAAGTCTCGGTCTAGTCGATAATCCCAAACAGCTGATCGAGTGCCGTGTTGTTGTATATTGTCTATTGCATTTGGAAGCAGAGGACTTGCAATGATCTCAGTATTACAACATTGTTGAGTCAATGTGATTCAGATGTTCTTTTTAATTCAAAGCTTGTCCTGAATCAGTGGGAGGGCCCAATGATGTAGAGCCCGCAGAGGCACTTGATTGTGAGTTTAACATTTTCAAATGAAAGACAGAAAATATGCATAAAATCGAATAAAAATATATAGATGTTGGGACAAATATGAATCTAGCTGTCTGCAGTGTGTCTGCCTTCAGATCTGGCCCTCGAATGCTCGCAAGTAAGGATAGTTTGAAAAAATATACAATTGGGAAACAACACCATGGGACCGAAGGTTCAGGATCAACTAGGCCATATCTGATGCAAGGCCTGATGAAATGATACAAGAATTTGATCAGCACACCAGGATGTAGGTGAGAAAAAAAAAATGTAGCACCAATTGTAGGCTCAGATGAAAATACCTTGACAATTTAAAATCTAAGCATTCTTAAACTTCAAACTGCAACACAGCGCTGTCTGTGGAACATCTAACTAGGGTAATTGCCACTCATTGCCACTCATTTGGGTCACAATAGAAAGGCCATTAACTTGGACATTTCCCAAAAGAAAATCAGACTGCAGATATTCAAGTTTTTATAGACATAATACTGAAACTAGGTCAATGATATGGTTGTATGACCTTTGATCTTGACTGATATTGAAAGGGTGAGTTATTCTATCAATACACTGAAGTCAGAAATCCAAAACCAATTGGTGCATAAATGTGTTTATCAAGCTGGTAAGGCGGGAACACATTTGAATTACTTTATTTACTGCTGGGTACCATATGAATTTAATCCAGATGTAACTAAAGTCTGATTTAAGTGTTGATCATATGTTTTATCGTTAGTCCAAAATTGTAAGGTAATACATCTAGTGGAGTAAAGTACAACATTTACTTCTGAATCGTAGAGGACAAGAAGAACAAAGTAGCAAAAAATGTAAATACTCACTCAAGTAAAGTATATGTACCTCCAAAGTTTACTTAAAGAGACAACAAATTAGAGAACATCCCCGACTCCAGAGGGTTAATGGTAGGGTAGGTAAGAATGGAGAAACCAGCTCGAGTGCGCTAGAATTTGAAAGTACGCAGCCGAGAAAAATCTGCCCCTTCTTTCAGAGTTCCTTACAGAGCCCCTCCTCCAGCATCCTTGAACGCGCACATGACCAATGAGGGCACGAGATACGTTTGTGCACGAGATGAAGGCTGACAGGCAGGTAGGCCATCCAGTTACTTTTGCCGGGCCGGCTAAAATAATTGGTCGTGCTTTTTACAGCGCCACAGCTTCCGCTTTTTATGTATTTATTGTCAAAGCATTTAATGTATTCATTGCTATCGGGATGTTAAGAGCATTCCATGGAATATAACAAAAAGTGTTTCTGAAGTGAATTACCTACCCCACCTTTAGGTACAGTACTTGAATAAATGTACTTAGTTACTTTACACCACTGCATGTGAATGTTACATTGGCCAACTTTGGCTAGTCACAGAGCAATTAGCGGAAGACACTTATCTCAGAAGATATTTTTAGAAGAAATAGAACAGAAATGTAATGTGCCTAATGATGAAAAGAGAGAAATGATTAAAATGTAATATTGTAATATTGCTACTTTTACTTAAGTAATACATTCACTTGGTGTTCAGCTGCTACTTTATAGAGTGCCACAGTGACGCGTCCTAAACCCCTTCTGGTTCCTTCGACAAAAACCAATACAATTTCTCCATAGGATTTTGGAAAAATAGCTTGAAAATTATAAAATGTTCGAATCATAAATCTATCGATCATAAATCTATCGATTAGATTTATGATTCAAAAATTATAAAAGTAGGGTAGACATGTGGATATTATCCGGCTGAACAAAACGTAAGATCCAATACTTACTGCATGTTATCAGTTGGATTGTGTATTATTGTATAGTTGGGGTCCTTTTTATTTTACTGTTACTTTGGAATAGTTTTTCACGAGACAGTCAAATTAAATATATGTCCTATGCCATATTCACATTCATTTGTAACACACACGTAAGAGTAAAAGACAAAGATATTTAAGAAATGTAATGCAATGAATAAGCTTAATTGTCACAGAAGCACACATAACGTCATATCTGATATTTAAACAAATCATTTCCTTGTCCCTAAAGCATTGACTACGCTATCGTCCTTAAATGCAGGCAGCATGTTCACGTTCTGCTGCCACAATAAGTCGGTTTCTCCAGTGTAATGATAATAAAATTCTTTGTAAGTATTGTTAATGTGGCACCCCTGGGATGTGTGACCACATTAATATAATTATTATTATTATTTAGAGTTAGAACATGCATTTATTTTGTACATCTGTTATTTTCATGTCATTAACGGGGTTGATAGATGCAGTGAGTAGTGAGGCGGAACGTTTGTGTTTGATTCAATGGTTCCGGGGTACCGATTAAAGCGACGGACGTTCCCGGGGTTTCCTCAGAAGTAATCTGGAAGGAAACCGAACACAACGTGTCCTCATTACTTCTGTTTCACCTGCACCATACAGGTTGGTAAACTGTGCATAAATCACAATGAATCCCCCATAAGGTTTGCAAAGATAATATGTAATGGCCCGCTAACAGTTGAAGACTTTGTAGCGCTGTTTACATGTGTAAAACTGTTATATAGTGTGTGTGTATTAGCCTAGCTTCCCCGGTACGGCGCCATTTTGGGGACAACGTGATCTGACGCAGTAAGGAAACAAGTTTGTCAGTATATCTGAAGGCTCCCACACACTGAGTATTTACATGCATGTATAGTGATTGTGAGTTTGTAATAAATATGTACTTTGTAAGGGTTATAAGTTAGTTACTGTTGATAAAAGAGTAAGGTTGTTTGTTACACTTAAATATGTTTCAGTAATGCATTTTAGTGACCTGCCATTAATGGCAGAAGGTAAATAGTCAACATGACAGGTTAGAGGGGTCATGAAATACTACTTTTAAGTGAAAGTAAAAAGAAGAGTAGTATTAAATACAGGTTAATACTGTATACAAATGTATTTAAGGTACAACAAGTGTTATTGAATGTGAAATTCAATTCGAAATATGTGTTTATCACATAAAAGAATAACATACAGACAGAGTGAAGGTATGTGAATGGTTATCAAGGAATGTAAGTCGAAACTGAAATGTATAAGATAAGTAATATGTTTATATGATTTTGTGTAATAAAACAACCGCAGAAGTAATCTGGAAGGAAACCGAACACAACGTGTCCTCATTACTTCTGTTTCACCTGCACCATACAGGTATCATCACTGTTACTGTGGTCCTCATATTGGGGACCCGTAACAGTTCTTGGGGGCTCGTCCGGGATCGGCGCCACCTACTGGTCGGGAGCCGATCCATTAATGACTTCTAGGACCAATACCAGAGCTGATGCGAGCAGAGAGCTGTAAGCTGGAGCAGACGTGGAACCGTTGCTGAACTGAGCGATCCATCGTGAGTGAATTGGAAGAGCTGCTGTCATGTCGGAGAGCCAAAGGAAAAGTCTGGTGTGGGACATCAGAAGAAGCCTACTCTCCTTGTCAGCAAAAGAACTCCTCCACATTGCCAAGGAAGTGGGTCCAGTGCCAGGCCAGGAACCGTCTGAGCTCGAGGAGGGAGACGATGAAGGCTGCTTCAACTACATCAGTTTATTTATGCACAGTAAGCACTTGCTTGAGTCAGAAGATAGTGGGATGGCTCACTTGTTGATGTTGAAAGATGCTATTGATGACATTGTGAAAGACAGAGAAGTAAGTGTACCGGGTTTGCCACATGTAGAACCACACTTAGAGATAAACACAGGTAACAACACTAAGCAGATATCTGAAGCTGAGACAGATCTCACCGCTTCTCCAGTCAGTTTTAATGCTGTAGGTGATAACACAAATACTGGGTTACTGGAAATGCTCAATAGCTATGAAGACCTGGGCAAAAGGTTAAGACAAAGCATTTTGGCACCTGCAACACAGACACTAGAACCAACCCCACTGTCACCAGCACACACTAATAAGTCTCATAACAGCCCACACTCAACAGCTCAGTCTGCTGCCCAGTCCGGCCCTGAGACAATGATCTCCTTAAGAGAGCTCTCCTACCTCCAGAGGAGGGAGTTTAAGGTGCAAGGGGGTCAGGTTGGTGATCATTCTTCGGACATAAGCTATAACAATGTCTGTAAGCAAATCGAGGAAGGGATTAGAGAAGGTGTCCATGACGGAGACATAGTTCGTGGTGTGCTCCGAATCATAAAACCTGGAACTTTCAAAGACATGCTAATAAATAAGGATGACCTGACAGTGATGGAGCTCAAAGGCTTTCTCCAGGCCCACTTAAGAGAGAAAAACAGTACGGAGTTATTCCAAGAATTAATGTGTGCTAGACAGGATGATAATGAAACACCACAACAGTTTCTCTACCGAGTGATAGGGTTAAAGCAACGTGTCCTATTCACCTCCAAACTGTCAGACGCAGGCATTAAATACAGTCCAGCTACTGTTCAAGATGTGTTTCTACATACGGTCTTGCAGGGACTTGGATATAAACACAGTGATGTACGCAGAGAACTAAAGCCTCTTCTGTCAAGTGGTGAGGTGAGTGATGAAACAATATTACGCCATGTAATGAGAATCACCAGTGAGGAGAGTGAGAGACAGAAGAGGATAGGTCCTTCTCGTCGGCAGGCAACAACTAGTGCTCATAGCGCACAACTTGAGCTTAACACAGTCCAAGAGTGTGGCAACAAACAAGAGAGCACAGCACACAAAACAAAAACAGACCCAATAAAAGAGCTTGCAGCTAAGGTAGATGAGCTAACCAGCATGGTTGAGGCTATGAGACAACAAAAGCAGCCACATCCGGCAGACATGATTAACCATAATCAATACTCTCAAAACAGAGTGAGACCCAGGAGAGAGAAACCTTTTGGTTGTTCAAAATGTGTCGAACAAAACCGGCCAGATTGTAACCACTGTTTCTATTGTGGGGATGGAGGACACAGGGCTGTGGGCTGTTTAAAGAGACAAGAGAGTCAGGGAAACTCAAGCCGGTCACTGCAGCGGGGTTGCCAGTGATCGGATCCACAATACGACCCCAAGCTGAACATTCTGGTGAGGCAAAAGCGCAAACCAGTTGTGAGGGCAAAACAGTTGAAGTAGCTAGTGCACAGAATAGTTACCAGCAAGATGAATCCTCGACTCAGTTTTCTTTTGGTTCACCAGGGGTGAAACGTAGAACTGTTGCCAAGCTGATAGGAAAAAAATCGCTAATACAGTGTAATCTAAACGGATTGGCAGTGACTGCATTGCTTGACTCCGGTGCTCAAGTCAGTATCATAAGCCGAGCCTGGAAAGAACAATATCTGCCTAATCTTGATGTTCGACCAATATCGGAGATTATCGAGGATCTGGACGAGCTAAAGGTGTATGCAGTTAATGGCGAGCTTATTCCGTTTGATGGCTGGGTAGCCATTATGACCAACCTGCCAGGAAATGAAGAACCCAGTCTTTCCATCAGTGTTCCATTCCTAGTCACAAGCTTGACCATGGAGAGACCATTGGTTGGTTTTAATGTTTTGGAGGAAATCATTGAGGGGCAGCCAGAACGATTGATATGCACTCTGGTTAAACTGCTTCGTGATGCCATCAGTGTTCCGGTGGAGAAAGCCGAAGCAATTGTGAGCTTTATTCAGGCAGTTGAACCAAGTGTGTCGCAGGGACGCCTAAGAACAGGTGTAAATGACATCGTCATTCCGGCTGGTCAAGTCACCTGGGTGAGGTGTCGTGTTCCCCAAACCCTGAACCCCTCTGATCGTCTGGTGTTGTTTGAAGCTGATGAAGACAGTCATCAATTATCGCAGCTGGATTTAGGGACAGGTTTGTTTGAGATACAGAACCCTGCAAAGCCTTATGTCACAATTGCAGTAGGCAATAACACCAAACATGATGTCACCTTACCACGCAAGACAGCCCTGGGCGTATTGCAGCACATTGAAAGGTTTGTGGATGCTGAATCTCCTGACAAGACAACATGTACTACAACAGTCAATGAGGTCTCAACTCAACCCCTTGAACCAATCCAAAAAGCTGAGCCGATTCCACCCCTGTGGCACCCCCCAGTGGACCTCAGTCACTTGGAGGAGGAACAACAAGAGATTGCCAAGAGAATGTTGTACGAAGAATCAAAGGCTTTTGCGAGGGACGGAAATGACATTGGCTGTAACCCTAGCCTACAAATGGTGATAAATCTGAAGGACGATATTCCAGTGCAAAGGACGTATACTTCCATACCAAAGCCGCTGTTGAGGGAGGTCAAAGAATATATTCAAGACCTACTGGTGAAGGGATGGATTGTTAAATCCAAGTCTTCCTATTCTGCCCCTGTTGTGTGCGTGCGGAAGAAAGATGGCTCTTTGCGCCTTTGTATAGACTATCGCCTGCTCAATCAGAAAACTGTACCAGACCGACACCCACTGCCTCGGATACGGGACCTACTGGACACCTTGGGGGGATACTCTTGGTTCAGCATCCTTGACCAGGGTAAGGCATACCACCAGGGTTTTGTGGCTGAAGGTTCATGCCATCTGACCGCCTTCATCACACCCTGGGGGCTTTATGAGTGGGTGAGAATCCCGTTTGGTCTTACGAATGCACCAGCAGCTTTTCAGAGGAGTATGGAGGAGATGTTGAGTTCTTTGAGAGATGAGTGCTGTATACCTTACCTGGACGACATCCTGTGTTACTCCCAGACCTTTGAAAATCATGTGGAGGTGGTTCGGAAAGTGCTCCAAGCGATACAGAGTCAGGGAGTGAAGCTCCGCCCTGAGAAGTGTGAGGTGTTCAGGGGAGAAGTTCGCTATGTCGGACGCCTGGTCTCTGGTGAGGGTGTTCGAGTCGACCCCAAAGATCTAGAAGCTGTACTGGCCCTGAAAGCGAAAACACCGAAGACCGTAGGTGACCTGAGAAGAGTCCTCGGCTTTCTCAGTTACTACAGGTCGTACATACAAGACTTCTCAAAGATAGCAAAGCCATTATACGAGTTGCTCCAAGTGAAAGTCTCAACACAAGCTCGACAGATCAAAGCTAAAGGCCCCCAGCTGTCATCCAGGGCGCCTATAGAGTGGACTGCTGTGCATCAGACTACACTTGAGGAACTGGTTGACATGTTAACTCATCCTCCAGTTCTCGGATACCCCGACTTTGACATGCCATTTGTCTTGCATACCGATGCATCGGAGCAAGGACTGGGAGCAGTTCTTTACCAACAGCAGGACGAAAAGCTGCGAGTCATTGGCTATGGGTCACGAACCTTGACACCGGCTGAAAGGAATTATCATTTGCACAGCGGCAAATTAGAGTTCCTTGCGCTAAAGTGGGCAGTGTGTGAGAAGTTTAGAGATTACCTCTTTTATGCTCCTCACTTCACCATCTACACTGACAACAATCCACTTACTTATGTTATGAGCACGGCCAAACTCAATGCGGTCGGTCACCGTTGGGTGGGGGAGTTGTCAGACTTCCGCTTTAACATTAAGTACAGACCTGGAAGAATGAACATTGATGCGGATACACTGTCCCGTATCCCTCTTGATATTGACCACTACATGTCAACGTGCACAGAAGAGTTGTCGCAAGATGTGGTGAGTGCAACCTGGGAAGGAGGTCAAGCAGCTCAGAGAAAAGATGTTGCCTGGGTAGCTGCCCTCTCTGCCTCCTCCCTTGATGTTATCCCACAGCCGTGCACACCTCTACAGGAAATAAGTCACAATGAGTTGGTTCAAGCCCAAAGGGAAGACCAAACGATTGGAGAGATCGTAAGGCTAAAAGAAGTTAGTGATAAACTTTCAGATGATATGAGGAGGTCAGTCAAGGGAACCGCGTGTAAGCTTCTCCACGAGTGGAACCGTCTACACCTTGAAGATGGAATCCTATATCGGCGGACACCAGAGAGAAAACAGCTTGTCCTACCTCTGAAATATCAGTCTTTTGTCTTGAAGCACCTTCATGATAACATGGGACATGTAGGCACAGAGAGAGTCATTCAACTAGCCAGAGAAAGGTTTTACTGGCCTCATATGAAAAGATTCATAGAGGATTATGTGACAAAGAAATGCTGTTGCATTAAACAGAAGAAACCAACGGTCCATGTGCGTGCACCAATGAGCAGCATGAAGTCTAACTCACCCCTGGAACTGGTCTGCATTGACTACTTGCACCTTGAGAAAAGTAAAGGAGGCTATGAATATATCTTGGTGGTAGTCGACCACTTCACAAGGTTCGCACAGGCCTATGCAACCAAAAATAAATCCGGACGGACAGCAGCAGAGCGGATTTATAATGACTTTATACCCCGTTTTGGGTTCCCCAACAAACTGCACCATGATCAAGGAAGAGAATTCGAGAATGATCTCTTTCGAACACTCGGGCAGCTAGCTGGAGTAGGTCACTCTCGAACATCTCCTTACCACCCACAAAGTAATCCAGCTGAGCGGTTCAACCGAACTCTGTTACAGATGCTGCGAACGCTGACAGACAAAGAAAAAGAGACATGGAAAGAACATCTTCCACAGGTTATACACGCATATAACTGCACACGTCACGAATCGACCAGTTATTCGCCTCACTTTCTGCTCTATGGTCGTCAACCTCGTCTCCCTGTGGATCTCCTATTCGGCCTATCAGAGGAGACAGATCCAGTAACACACAAAGGATATGCTGAGAAATGGCGCGACAGGATGACAGAAGCATATCGGATTGCTACTGATAACAGTCTGGCGTCTAGTGCAAAGGGCAAGTCCTATTATGATCAGAAGGCGAGGGGAGTGGTTCTGAAGCAAGGGGATAGAGTGTTAGTCAGGAACCTAAGTGAGCGCGGAGGGCCTGGTAAGTTGCGTTCCTATTGGGAGAAGAGGATATATGTGGTAAAGGAACAGGTTTCAGATAACCCAGTATATGTCGTCCATCCAGAAAGTGATGCAAAAGGGAAAATCAGAACCCTGCACAGAAACCTGCTTCTGCTTGTCAATGACTTGCCAGTGGAATTCCCACCACAGTTAGTCAAACCAACCCCAAAGCCATCACAGAAGCAAGGAAGCCATCCAAGGAGACAAAGGGATGTGAGAGACCAAAATGCTGAGACATCTGATTCAGAGGATGAGTCAACAGGAGGTTACTGGTTGCGGGTACCAGCAAATCGGGCTAGGCCTATCATAACAGGTACTCCAAAGAGACCAATTATGTTAAGAAGAGAGCAGAGACCAGTGTTGGAACAACAGCCTTCTGAGGAGATGTTTGGAAAGACTACCAGGAACTCTGGTGTAGAGAGACAGTTAGAGTTCCAAACTTTACCTGACATGGACATTGCGCAACGGGAAACTGGAGGACAGGCTAGAGGTCTTTGTGAAGAAGAGTACTCTTCAGACAGGGGTGAACTTCAACTTGAGGATGAACCGGAAATCTCTCATCAAACTGACTTAGAGGAGGACAATGAGCAGACAACCCCCAATGTACCTCAGAACGAAGATGAGCAAGAGTTGCCTCAACGTGCATGTCCCGAGGAACGGGTACAAGACCCTGAACCTGACTCACCTGTCCCACTGAGACGGTCTACTCGGGAGAGACGACCAGGTCACATCCTCACCTACTCATCTCTTGGCCTCCCAACATACCAGTCGGGTCCAACAGTAAATGCTATGGATACATACCTCATGCCCTACACTCACCTTTGGTATTCACAAACATGCCCACCATCATTCCACTACACACCCCTCATTCCATATCCCCATTCACCATTTACATGTCCCATACAAGGTTATTGAAAGGTCACACACAGTGTTAGTCCTAAGGGTCATACATTTTGAGGTGTGATAGTTTGGACATTGTAAATATTTGTGTTTTATGAAGATGTTAAAGTTATCTTGAATAGGAATATGTGATTTCAAGTAAGTGTCGGGAGCCACTTTTGTTGTCGGGGAGCGTGTGGCACCCCTGGGATGTGTGACCACATTAATATAATTATTATTATTATTTAGAGTTAGAACATGCATTTATTTTGTACATCTGTTATTTTCATGTCATTAACGGGGTTGATAGATGCAGTGAGTAGTGAGGCGGAACGTTTGTGTTTGATTCAATGGTTCCGGGGTACCGATTAAAGCGACGGACGTTCCCGGGGTTTCCTCAGAAGTAATCTGGAAGGAAACCGAACACAACGTGTCCTCATTACTTCTGTTTCACCTGCACCATACAGGTTGGTAAACTGTGCATAAATCACAATGAATCCCCCATAAGGTTTGCAAAGATAATATGTAATGGCCCGCTAACAGTTGAAGACTTTGTAGCGCTGTTTACATGTGTAAAACTGTTATATAGTGTGTGTGTATTAGCCTAGCTTCCCCGGTACGGCGCCATTTTGGGGACAACGTGATCTGACGCAGTAAGGAAACAAGTTTGTCAGTATATCTGAAGGCTCCCACACACTGAGTATTTACATGCATGTATAGTGATTGTGAGTTTGTAATAAATATGTACTTTGTAAGGGTTATAAGTTAGTTACTGTTGATAAAAGAGTAAGGTTGTTTGTTACACTTAAATATGTTTCAGTAATGCATTTTAGTGACCTGCCATTAATGGCAGAAGGTAAATAGTCAACATGACAGGTTAGAGGGGTCATGAAATACTACTTTTAAGTGAAAGTAAAAAGAAGAGTAGTATTAAATACAGGTTAATACTGTATACAAATGTATTTAAGGTACAACAAGTGTTATTGAATGTGAAATTCAATTCGAAATATGTGTTTATCACATAAAAGAATAACATACAGACAGAGTGAAGGTATGTGAATGGTTATCAAGGAATGTAAGTCGAAACTGAAATGTATAAGATAAGTAATATGTTTATATGATTTTGTGTAATAAAACAACCGCAGAAGTAATCTGGAAGGAAACCGAACACAACGTGTCCTCATTACTTCTGTTTCACCTGCACCATACAGGTATCATCACTGTTACTGTGGTCCTCATATTGGGGACCCGTAACATTAACAATATTAATAAAAACAACAACGCTTGGGTTTGTTCGTTTATTATGATGGTAATGTCAACCAGTAAGCTTCAGTAATCAACTCCAGCTCAACAAACCATATTACAATATCTACGTTAAGCCCCGAGCCTGTTTTCCAGGTCTCAGGCTAGAAAATGACATTCCCAGAACAAATGACCATAACTACACTTCTAAAAAGGGGAAAATTAATAATCTTTTTTCTCAAAGCAATGATAAACCTGTGAGTTGGATGTAGAAAAGTCAGAATCAATATAGATTTATTTTTATTTTAAAGTAAATTCCGATTGAACATAGTAATTTTTTTTTAATTATTGTGTCCTTCCAAAGAAAACACATTACTTATAGTGAAAACTACCCTTGAATGATGGGATGGTAGACTAAAAGCTTTAGGAATCCAAACTATAACATATAAGAAGTACCCTGTATCAAGATTGATGCAAAACATGTGAAATTTGACCTATTTAGAGAGATTTAGCAAAGAAAACCACTTCTGGGGTCATTTGGGTGGATTTGACCTATCTCTGGCCCCCCTTGGTCAATTTTGATGATTGACATCTCTTTTTAACCGCTAAAGCCAAAGGAATCGAGGGAGAGTTCCACATACACACACGCAAATAAGGAGTGAGAGTGACGCTTAGCAAAAACCGGAAGCTGCGCTAACATCTGGTAGCTACCATTAGCAGCTAATATTTATTCTCAGATTTTTGCATAAAAATAGAATTATGGATTATCAATAATTTTTTCAAAGTGACAGACACATTGGATTAACCTATGGATTAACCTTCAGCCGCGTTTTTTCTCGTTTTAATGCCATTGAACACAACTTTTGATAAGAATAACAGCTAAAGGTGAGCATATCTCCGTGTTTTGCTACCTAAAGCTACGTTGTGTGTTGTCTGTATTTGCTTCCCCTGTCGCGAGTTCTAAACGCTCAGTGATTATCATGGGCGTCGCCTGGGACTATAGCCCCGGACAAATTCTCCCTCAATAATATAATACAATAACCGTACTTTACTTAGAGGACGGCAGAATTGTAATTTCCCGTGTTCAGTGAATGCAACAGAGGCAAGATACCGCCAGACCAATCAGAGTTGCATGGAAATAAACGTGTTTTATTGGCTGACAGGTAGCCTACGTACCTCTCCTCTGTGACAGTGTTTAAACTTTAAACTGTCAGCCGCGGACGTAGAGTTTCTGAAGATGGACATTAGACATTTTTTTTATAAAAAAGACGGCAATTCTCAAGTGGTGGCTCACACAACAACCCCAGAGCCACCACCTGAGCCAGGTGAACAAGGTATGTAAATGTCAGTAAACTTACAAGTTATGTCAACATGTAAGGAAAGCATAAATTATAGCTACAGATGTAGCACTTCATTTCAGACAATAAAAACAGGGATGATAGCTCATACAATAGAGATTTCAAAGGTCTTTTATTTTGAAACTGTACATCAGAATGTCCTGATTTTTTCTTAGTGACTAGATGTGGTGTCCTGCTATCACCCTGGAGTGAGATGGATCTTTGATACTGGACAGTTTTTGTTTTATTCTCATCTAAAAACAGGGATGATAGTTCATATGTGAGATTTCAAAGGACTTTTATTTTTAAACTCTATATCAGAATGTCCTGATTTTATCTGAGTGACTAGATGGGGTGTCCTGCTATCACCCTGGAGTGAGATGGATATTTGATACTGGACAGTTTTTGTTTGATTCTCATCTAAAAACAGGGATGATAGCTCATATATGAGACTTCAAAGGTCTTTTATTTTGAAACTGTACATCAGAATGTCCTGATTTTTTCTTAGTGACTAGATGGGATGTCCTGCTCTCACCCTGGAGTGAGATGGATATTTGATACTGGACAGTTTTTGTTTTATTCTCATCTAAACACAGAGGGATGATAGCTCATATATGAGACTTCAAAGGTCTTTTATTTTGAAACTGTACGTCAGAATGTCCTGATTTTATCTGAGTGACTAGATGGGGTGTCCTGCTATCACCCTGGAGTGAGATGGATCTTTGATAATGGACAGTTTTTGTTTGATTCTCATCTAAAAACAGGGATGATAGCTCATATATGAGACTTCAAAGGTCTTTTATTTTGAAACTGTACATCAGAATGTCCTGATTTTTTCTGAGTGACTAGATGGGGTGTCCTGCTATCACCCTGGAGTGAGATGGATCTTTGATAATGGACAGTTTTTGTTTGATTCTCATCTAAAAACAGGGATGATTGCTCATCCAATAGAGATTTCAAAGGTCTTTTATTTTGAAACTGTACATCAGAATGTTCTGATTTGTTCTTAGTGACTAGATGGGAAGTCCTGCTATCACCCTGGAGTGAGATGGATCTTTGATACTGGACAGTTTTTGTTTTATTCTCATCTAAACACAGAGGGATGATAGCTCATATATGAGACTTCAAAGGTCTTTTATTTTGAAACTGTACATCAGAATGTCCTGATTTTTTCTGAGTGACTAGATGGGGTGTCCTGCTATCACCATGGAGTGAGATGGATCTTTGATACTGGACAGTTTTTGTTTTATTCTCATCTAAAAACAGGGATGATAGCTCATATGAGACTTCAAAGGTCTTTTATTTTGAAACTCTACATCAGAATGTCCTGATTTGTTCTGAGTGACTAGATGGGGTGTCCTGCTATCACCCTGGAGTGAGATGGATCTTTGATACTGGACAGTTTTTGTTTTATTCTCATCTAAAAACAGGGATGATAGCTCATATATGAGACTTCAAAGGTCTTTTATTTTGAAACTCTACATCAGAATGTCCTGATTTTATCTTAGTGACTAGATGGGGTGTCCTGCTATTACCCTGGAGTGAGATGGATCTTTGATACTGGACAGTTTTTGTTTTATTCTCATCTAAAAACAGGGATGCTAGCTCATACAATAGAGATTTCAAATGTCTTTTATTTTGAAACTGTACATCAGAATGTCCTGATTTTTTCTGAGTGACTAGATGGGATGTCCTGCTATCACCCTGAAGTGAAATGAGCCTTTGATACAGTTTTTGTTTTATTCTCATCTAAACACAGAGGGACGATTTTTTTTGACTCTACCGTAATGCATAGGATATTCGCGCACCGCAATATCACATGCGGGCTGGCTTGACTAGGTTTTCCCGAGTGGAGGCTGGCTTGACCGCAGTCAAAGCAGTAGGCTATAATATATTAATTACTGCTGTAGACTACAACCACTACTTGTTTAGCTAGCGTAAACTCAACAAAGCTAGTGTTAGCTGGCTAACTGACGTTATTTTGCCGCTAAACTGCACGATATAAAACGGTGGTCTTCAAAGCGGATTTAATCCTCAATCACAAAAATAATATTCAAAGTAATACTGGGCAAGTAACGGGCAAAACTTACCGTTGATTGACGCGGCATGTCAGCGGACTGTTAGCGACACTTAGCCCCGCAGTCTCCACTATGGTCTCCACCAGTAACCCGCCTCGTCGTTCTGATAGCTCCGCCCCTTCGCTCCAACCCCCCTCCCTCCCCCCACATCTACAGCTGATCTACAGGTGAAAATTACTTTTGCGACACATTTATCGCAAGAAGTGTAGCAAAAGTCAAGACCGCAGATTCGTCGATTTATACTGCCACAGAGCAGATTCGTCAAGTTGGTAATGACTGATTTGAGAGGTTGTAATAACCAAGTTGCAGTTGTAATGGAAAATATATTTAAAACATGTGTATTTTTCTGCAAGTGAACATTTCATCACTAAGTTCATTTTTTTTCTACAAGCTGCAAAACTTTTTTTTTTTCTTCTGTGACTTCAAATTTGGTTCACAGTTACGTGGATATTTTATACAAGTGTAAATTTGGTTCACAGTTACGTGGATATTTTATACAAGTGTAAATTTGGTTCACAGTTACGTGGATATTTTATACAAGTGTAAATGTATGCACGCAAACTCAGATTTCTTTTCTGCAAGTGCTCACATCAGGTTTTACACGCTCTCGCATTTTGCACCATATCTACCTTCATACTCTGGCAGAGGGCTCTTTTCTTCCGCCCGGACGAGAGAGGGTAATGATACACTCTGTGGCCAGGCAGGAAACATGTGACTTATCAGTAACTTTAGACATCGTAAAACAATTTTAAACGAGATTTTATTGTAGATTAAACATTTTACTGATACCAACTATATAATATTTACCTTGTTCTTTAAAAATAAAAATAAAAAATATATTTTCTTTTGAAAAATATATTTTTTTAATTTTTAATGACAATCAAACATGTGGGAAGAGGGGGGGCGGCGCCCCTAGCGCCCCTATGGGCCGTTCGCCACTGACCAAATGGGTATCAAATAAGCAGTAAGCATTGGTAACACAACTTCCAAAGTTACAGTAAAATAAAAAGGACCCTGACTCGGACAATACACAATCCAACATGTTCAACAGAAGAGAATCAGTTATATTGTTTGTAAACATGGTACTTTACATATATATCTGTTTGTTTAAGGTGTCCAGGTGATGCAGACAGGCTGGACCAGAGAGTGAGAGACAGTGGACTCCTCACAGCAGTGAACTTCAGCTCAGGTACAAAGACTCTATTTTTCATACTGTACAAAGAATCAAGAAAGAAATTGTTTTAATGAATGAAGTATTGACTTTAATACACTGATATACATTCCATTAAACAATACTAGATCACCTACACATCAGTTAAATTGAGGGTTTTTTCCATGCAAAAAGTTACATTTAGATGTTAAAAGCAATATGATTTTGTCAGCTTTCTAATTTAATGTATTGAAGGCAAGGATATTTAACACATAGTGAGAACTGTTACTATTTATCTCTCAATATTGTCTGTAAAAAACGTGGTAAAAGTTATTATTTCAGTGAGACAACAGAGCAAGCTTCTACAGTTGCACTATCTTTTGATAAGTTTAATATTATTTTGATAATAACATATATTTCAATGTTGATGAACTTCATACTGTTCATTCATAATCTGATTGTCTTTGTAGCTCACTGTTTAAATAAAAAAAAACACATTACAATTACAAAATAATTATATCTACAGCCCCTAAACACACAGCTTTCATAAATAACACACTTGTTCCACAATAATATGTTTTGTTTCCTGTAATTTTTGTTAGGAAAGGACATGCCTGAAAGACACAACATGTTCTCCTTCTCTGAGGGTCAAGAAGAACATCCAACAGGAACATTGAAAGCTGATGTTATGAGATTTTAAGACCAGTACACTAAGAAACTACTTTTATTGTAAAAACAGTCAGCTGATCGAATGCACCTATTTCCACATCTACACTCCATCAGCTGATTATTTCTATTTGCCTCGCTTTATGAGCTTCACATCACTTGTGCCTTGTACCGCAGTTTGCAACGTCACAAATAAATGGGGCCAATCTTCAGTCAGATGTGAATGTGTAATCTAATATTTTCAGTAAGAATAATGGACAAAAGGAGTGCAAATACAAATACAATTTATTGAAATGTCAACCAAAAGTTAATCAATGTTTAAAATAAAAAGCACATATGGACCGAAACTGTAAACCTATTAAATGTATAAGTAAACACATTTATAACGTGACAGACTAGGCCTGTGCAGTTGGTATCAGCTTTGCCCAGCATGGGCTCCTCCATCAGGCCTGGTCCTCCTCGCTGAGGAAAGACCCTCAGTCCTCTCCAAACCAACAGACAGGACGTCCATCACACGGAGGTTTCTCCCTGAAGTCTCTGCAGCTCTCTGGACACCACGCTGTCTCAATCCGTCCACACTGAATATGAGAGGGGGAAAATGAAAATAATAAATGCTTTAGACAATAAGAAACATAAAGTTGACTGTTGAGTTGCTCAATTTTTTTAGATTCTCAATACTATTACTGTATAACTAATATATCAGGTTAAGAGGCACATTCAAATAAAGATTGGTCTTTAAATACATGTTGTATTTTGAATTGTTTGTCTAAAGTCAAGGATCTAGAACTGGTACTTAGTTTTAATGATACAGTCTGGTTATTATGCTGTTTGGAGGAGGCCTCACAGGTAAGAGCACTAACTAGCAACCATCACATGTACCTTAGCTTGACTTAAATGTATTAAACGTATAATTAAGTGATATCAAAATATAAATAACTAATTTCATGCAAATATATTAATATTTGCTTGATTCCATTGTTGAATCTAGCACAATTGCATACAAACGTTAAGGGATTTTTAAGATTCTGAAGTATTATGCTAAAAACTCAATAACTTAGATTATTATTTATAATTTTGCTGAATAGTTTCATGTCCGCTTACCTTAGAAACGTAAAATGCCACGGCAGTGTGCAGATGGGGAGCATATTAGCTCAGCTAGCTCTGGAACTTTCAGCTCGGTGGCAGCAGGTCTTCTTCTTCTTCTTCTTCTTTTCTTTAATGGCGAATCGCTTCCACTTGGAACATATATCGCCACCTACTGTTGAGTTATTACATGTTCATATTAAATCCTTGTCCTCAGACCAGTGCTTTTGAGGAATTTGAAGATCAGCTTGTTTGCTTCATTTCTTGATTTACTTTCATATATTGCTTTGAAATCCATGTCCTTGATGTTGAGTTGTTCCAGTGCAGTTTTCAGAATGAATCTTTGTCTGTTATAATCCGGGCAGCTAAAAAATACATGATGTATTGTCTCTGGTTGTTGGCAACCATCACAATTGCCATTTGGATGTTTTCCAATCAGATGCAGTGATGAGTTTAGTCCAGAGTGTCCCAATTTTATCCTGCTGTTAATGCTCTGTTCTCTTCTACTACTCCCCCAAGTGCTTCCTGTTCCTACTTCCCTTTGTATCTGATATAAATGTCTTCCTTTGGTGTTACTGTCCCATAGTTTTTGCCATTGTTGCTTGATAACCACTTTTGTAAAAGATTTGACTTCTGCTCTACTGATGGGTAGCATAATATCAATCTGGTTTGCTTTCAAACCACATTTTGCCAGTTGATCCACTACTTCATTCCCTCTAATACCCACATGCGCTGGAACCCACACAAATTGAACAACAATTCCCAGATGAACTAACCTAAACATGCTTTGTAAAATTTCATGTAAAATATCCTGACGACATTCTGAAGAGAAGTTGTTTATACTCTCCAGAGCTGCACTGGAGTCAGAGCAAATGACCACTCGCATTGGCTGTGTTTCCTCTACCCACTGAAGTGCTAGAGAGATAGCCATCATCTTTACTGTATATACTGCAATGTGATCACTTGTACGCTTTCCCACTTTGACTTTTAACTCAGGAACATAAAATGCACAACTAATTAGACAATTTTCTGGATTTTTGGATCCATCAGTAAATATTTGTATAAACTGCCCATATTGTTCATGTAGAACAGTGTTCACATAAGCCTGTACATTGAATTTGTTTTTCATTGAATGTACCCGTTTCGCTAGTGACAAATCTACTATAGGTTGAGGTAGCAACCATGGTGGAAAAGCTGATAACAACACCGTCGGACTAATATTCCATTCTTTAACTTTGAATTCCTTACATATTTCCGAAACACAAAAACAAAAACTTTCTTTTTTTATTTTGTTACTTTCCCAACTTGTTTGTACAGTTTGTTTAGTAGGGTGAGTATCTTTATGACCCTGTAGATTTGCCCAGTAATTAACAATTAACTGCTTTCTCCTCAAAGAAATAGGTACTTCTCCGAACTCTACCTGAAGTGCAGACACTGGTGTAGATCTTACTGCCCCACAGCATATCCTTAGTGCTTGTGCCTGGACTCCATCTAATTTTTGAAGAGAAGAATATGCAGCTGACCCATACACTATTAGTCCGTATTCTATGGCTGATCTAATTAAGGCTGTGTATACGTTCCTCAAAGCAGCTTTATCAGCCCCCCACTTAGTGCCTGCCAAGCACCTCATAACATTTAAAACCCGTTTACATTTATCTACTACTTTATCAATGTGAGTTCTCCATGTGACTCTCGTCCAACCATATTCCCAGAAATTTAAATGTCTTCACCTTCTTTAGATCTTGTCCATAAAGTTTTAACCTAACCTCCTCACCTATCCTTTTCCTCGTAAAAAATAAAGTTTCAGTTTTTTCCACCGACAATCTAAACCCCCATGTCAGAGACCAGCTTTCAATTTCCGTAATGGCTTCCTGAATCTTAGCTACAATATATTTTACATTTCTGCCCCTTTTCCAAATAGCTCCATCATCTGCAAAAAGTGACTTACCAATATCAGATCCTACTTGTGTATATATATCATTGATCATGATAGAAAATAAAAGAGGACTGATGACACTCCCCTGCGGGGTTCCATTTTCAACTTCATGCCTGCTAGAATATGACTTGCCAACTCGGACTCTGATGGCACGGCCAAACAAAAAAATCCATAATCCAATTATATACATTACCTCCCAGACCCATAATGTCCAGTTTTATTAATAATCCTTCCTTCCACATCATATCGTAATCTTTTTCCACATCAAAGAATACAGCTACAACACACTCCTTGTTCGCTTGGGCTTTCCTGACTTCAGACTCCAGGCACAGCAGTGGATCTAAAGTACTCCGCCCTCTTCTAAACCCACTCTGATAAGGAGTCATTAGTTCATTTTTCTCAATGTAGTATGTTAGCCTTTCTGTTATCATCCTTTCCATAAATGTACACAAGTGTGATGTCAGAACTATAGGTCTATAACTGCCTGGACTGGTTGGATCTTTCCCAGGTTTCCCAATAGGAATAATGACTGACTCTTTCCATATTATTGGCAGCTTCCCTTTCTCCCAGATCTTATTGTACATCTCCAGCAGCTTTCCTAATTCAAAATCACTTAATTTGGTCAACATTATATAACATACATTATCTTTCCCAGGAGCAGTCATTTTACACTTACTTAATGCTCTTCTCAACTCTTGAATAGAGAAAGGTATATTTACAACACTCTGCGACGAATGTCTTTCTTCATATACATTAGGATGCTCATCTAACACTTCCTGCCTCCTGATCTTACCTTCTTCTGTCAAATTTTCCGAAGAATGAACTTTGACAACATTTTCAGCTAGAATTTCTGCCTTCTCCAAAGCACCAGTGGCAACTTCCCCTCCAATCTCTAATACTGGCAGGTTACTCTGATGTCTTATTCCCCTCATCTTCTTAATCATTCCCCATACTTTATCTAATGGTGTAGTTCTCCCAATACTTGAACAGAACAATCCCAACAATCCCTTTTTGCTCTTTTAACAATGTTCCTCACCTGAGCCTGTGCCTTTTTATATTCTAATAAATTATGTAATGAATGTGTCTTTCTTAGCTTTCCAAACAGCCTGATTTTGTTTCGGATTGCATCATTACAGTCTTTGTTCCACCACGGTACCATCTTAACACATTTACCAAGTTTCCCAGTTTTATTCCCAATAGTTTGATTAGCGCTTTTAATTATATTTGAAGTAAATTGCTCATTTATTTCATCAATACTTTCTGCCATATCAATCTGATCCAATTCATTATCGCACAATTTAGCAAACATCTCCCAATTTGCTTTAGAAAAAGTCCATCTCATGATACCGTCTAGCTCAACCACATGATTTATATCAAACTTGATTATAATAGGAAGATGATCACTCCCAATACTGTTATTTGCCAATACTTCCCAACTGCTACCAGAAGCTAATTCACTTGTTACAAGAGTTAGGTCGATCGCAGACTCTGTTCCATCTCTAAAATTGATCCTTGTACCTTGCCCGTTATTTAAACAAACTAATTCCTTTGCCTCCATTAAATCCTCCACCACCTGTCCGTTGTAATCTGTTGATCTCCCTCCCCACATTGTATTATGTGCATTAAAATCACCACAACATATTATTTCATTTCCTTGAAAAAGACTGTCTAATTCCTCTATTTTGAGTTTATTACATGGATTATAAAAATTCAGGACACTAATTTTCCTTTTATTAATCCAAACTTCTACACCCACTATTTCTAAATCATGACTGTTCTTAAAAGTTAGCTTACTATAAGACATGACTTCTCTGATAAAGATTGCACATCCCCCTCCCTGGCCATCATTTCTATCTTGTCTTATAGCAGTATATCCCCCAATTATGAAGTCCAAATGAGTCTTCAGCCATGTTTCTTGAATACAAATAACATCTGGTTTTTCTTTTAACTGATATATATAGGTCTTGAATTCTTGTCCATTTGCAATAAGGCTTCTAGCATTCCATTGCAGAATGAGAAAAAACATTCATCTACTCACTAATCTGTGAATCATCATTATTGGTGGCTAGCATTTCATGTATCATTTCAACGGTTATATCCTTTATCCCCAAAAATTCACCTGCTGCCTCCACTATTGTTTTCAGTCTTGACCTCTTTTTTGTCTGTTGTAAAGCAACATTCACCACTTTTCCAATAAAGGCCACAAACTTGTACTTATTAACAATCAATGCATCCTCTCCTATCACACACTTATGTGAACACTTTGTGGAGCTTTCCTTTGCCTGTGGGAGTTTGGGAAAATCTTTTGAAGAGAACATACTTGATGCTACTTGGGATTTCCTAGCTATGTTTAGTGAAACCTTTTCTGTTGCTTCAGCATATGAGACTTTATTTTGCACTTTGTATCTCTGCACCTCCTTGGCCTTTTTCTGCACTTCACAGCCCTGATACACAGCACTATGTTCCCCACTACAGTTACAACATTTCACCTTAGCACCTGCAGTACAACTACCATATTCATGTTCCCCCGCACATGTTGGACACCTGGGTTTAGTTGCTTTGCACTTGTCTGCCACATGCCCAAACCTTTGGCACTTAAAGCACAGCAGAGGTTTAGGGATGAATTATCTTACTGGAAAGCTCATGCAACCGATCATTATCTTCTGTTGTATTGTTTCTTCAAACTGAAAAAGAACAGACAAACTATCCACTATCTTACCTTGGTACCTAGTAGGAAGACGCTTTACTACAGTCACTTTCCCCCCTTTAATTTCCTTCTTGAGTTCTTCTATGCCGATTTCTATGGGAACTCCACTGATAACTCCAAGTATTTTCCGATTTGCTCCAGGAACATGGCATTTAATTCGAACTTCATTCAGGGTCTTCATTTTCAGTAACTTTTCCTGTTGTCTTGCATTAATCAACTCAACCAACATCCGTCCTTTGCTCAGAAATCTTGCTTGTTTTATCGATCCAATTTCTTTGTGAATTGCTTTAGTCAGGGCCACTGGATGTAGCTTAGCTGCGGATTGCTCACCAAACTCCACAATCACTTTCCACTCTTCATTCTCAATCCTTTTCTTTACTCTCTTCAATTCATTCTGTGAATCAGATTCACTAAGACTGTCACTTGACATGTCTATCTTCTTTCTTGAAGTCTTTTTCCTTACTTCATTCCATCCTCCTTCAGATGCACTTTCCATATCCTCCTCTCCAGGACTCAAAGAAGCCATTCCACCAGCTGCTCTCAATCTCGCACTCACTTCAACGTTCACTCCTATCTCCGTCTACTCAGTCTCAGCACGTCTGCCAACCAACCTCAAAAAGCAAGAGCATGTCCAAGTGCGGTGGCAGCAGGTCCCGCCTCTTTGCCCTTGGAGCAGGCTGGAGTAGGCGGGAGTTGAACTCTGACGTCAGTTTCGAGCCGTTAGTGGCCGACTCCGCCTACTAAGGGCTTCTCGGCAACTGCAGAATCCTATGGGTGACGTCACGGACCCTACGTCCATTTAGAGTCTATGGTTCAACCTATGGTTCAAACCTGGTTCTAACGTAACGTCTTAGAACGCAAAATGTCCCTTACACTGTGGCCACGCTCATGCATATCCTCAATTCGGCCTATTACCCGGAGTGAAGCTTTGAAGAAATTCTCCAGTGTTGACAGAAACTGGTCTGTCCACCTTTTTCCTCATTTCCCGCCCCGCCCTCCCTTCCCTGTTCACCAATGGGGATATCACTGTGCCACCTGTGGAGAGAAACATGTGTTAGGTTAAATCGAAGAGGCAGCTTTCCGCTCCTTACATGCTGCAGGATCCATCCCTTCACTCACCAGGATAGCTTACCAACCTGACAAGAGCAAGAAATTGAGCTGTTTTTATTTATTAACAGATGCTTACATTTGAACTGCTATCAAATATAGTTAAATGCATGTAAGCACGTAGGTGACTTAATTGCTTGTTTTGCCTGAGAGGTTCAATAGAACCAGCCTCTTACACGCCTAGTTTTCTCAGTCTCCCACACAAACTTACCTGCACTAACTAGAAAGTCCAGTTTCTCCAGCAAGTCCTAGAGAACACCGGAGAGTCCTGGAGGCAACATGGACAGGTAAGACATATTACATTCAAATTGCGAGCAATAACATTTACTAGTGCTAGGAATATTTTAGATGTCTTTTGTCTCTTTGTTCTATCATAGCCTGACATGTATTTAATAGGATTAATTAATTAACTCATTTTATATGTAGTACCACAGCTTGATAAGAATCATGTCTTATCAAGCTGTGGTACTACATATAAAATGACATATCACATAATCAATATAACTATATAATAGTAAAGTGTATTTTTTTTAATTGAATGGGCTCTAGTTAAGCTATATATTTTTGATATGTTCAATTTTTAGTAGAAAAACCTTTTACTTTACATTAAATAAGATATATATATTTAGAAATAACTCTCGTGTCACCCTGATGTTTACAGAACACGTTTCTGTTGTGTATTTATAATATACTGAAGTGAACATAACATAAACTCCCCTCACATAGAGTGGACAATTGAATTGAAGTTTGGTGAGAAACAGCCTGGGGCACAATTGGTGGCTTGGCAGACGCAGCAGCTGCTAATGACAGGCTGGCTTTGCAGTGACAACATGGCTTGATCGCTCTCTTCCCGTTGTCCTGTGGCCCTCTCAGTAAACGGCTGGTGGTGGTGGTACCAAATGAAGTGCTGGCGCCGTCTCGGAGAGTGTTCAGTGGTGAGGATGAGGCGTGGAAGAGCTACCTAGAGAACCCCCTGACTGCTGCCACCAAGGCCATGATGAGCATCAACGGAGACGAGGACAGTGCCGCAGCTCTGGGACTGCTGTACGACTACTACAAGGTGTGGAAAGTGTGACATCACAGCCAATTTACAAATGACATAACTGGGCTTGACAATAACAGTTTCCAGGTTGCCTTTGTAAACTTTAAAATTAATTGGCAAACAATTACTGGCCAATGGTTGACGTCAGTGGCAAATATGGACTTAAAAATACATACTGTATGTGGTGTTACAGTCCGAACTGAAACCAGACAACGTTGCATATGCGTTTACTCTCGTGCACTATACTTTGCTCACTAATTGACACGTTTGATGGACTTTGAACGTATAGTTTCTCATTTATTCCAAATATAAAGTGTTTAAATACATTCTGATTTGTTTTTAACACATTTTGTGTGTTTGCTTTAACCCTATCAGGTATCCAGAGAGAGGAGAGAGGGCCCCATTGGAGTCAAACCCACAGACCCCTCTGCTGATGGGCCAGATGACGGCGGCAGCTTGGAGATGTTAGATCCCCATGTTCAGGATCTCAGATCCATGCCTGTCAACCTCTCACTAAACAACAGCAACACTGCAGAACACCAGGGCTCCAGGTTTGGAGAGACCAGAGGAGGAAATGGTAAAGGTGGTTCAGCTCTGCCTCTGGTCAAGACCGAGGGCCACACATCTATGGGAGTTCACTGCTTTGGAGGTTCCTACCGAGAAGAACCCAGAGAGCAGACAAGGATGGTTTACGAGCAGAGCCACTACTATTTGTCCCGTGCGGGGTTCTTGAAAAATGAACAAAGAAGCAGTCCAGACAATATATATGAGGATGCTGTGGAAGGAGAGGTGAGACTTGTCATACAAGGGGGTGAGGTGGAGGTGATCATGTGTCTCGCTTTGTAAGCAAGGATCACATTTGTAGGATTGTTTTGCTCCATCAGTGGCAGTATGCAGCATTTCTTCTTCTGAAGCACAGTAAATATTCTTCTTTAACAGATGTACAACAGAAGTCCCTCCTCAGGAGATGAATTCCACTACAGCACACCGACGTAAGTCAAAATTCACAGATAGGTACAAACGTTAAACCTACATATTTTTCAGGGACATAAGCACAAAATGAAAATGAAAAAGTTGAGAAATTAATATCACAATAGAAAAGATATATAAATATGAAAATCATCATATTGCCCAGCATGCATGGATCAGTGTACGTGCGGTCTTGTTTTGGGGACAATTTTTTGTTCTATGGCCCAGAGGAATGAGATATATCAAGCTTTCAATACTCACAAAATACTTTTTTGGTTCTGGGATTTTCCTGGTTATTTGCCGACAAATAAAAAAAAAAATACCAGACTTGTCAAATAAAGAGTTGCTGTTGTATGGGAGAACCTTTTAATACATAACAAAATCAGTTTGTTTAGAGCCTCATGGTCCATTTCTTGCTTTCTTTGAATGCTGTTTGTAGTATTGTACCAAGATATACTGTATTTTTATTAAATCTGCTCCTCACATGTTCATGTTCAGTGACGACTTCCAGTACTGTCTGGAGGCCAGCATATCGCTGAGGCCGCGGCAGGAGGAGGGGCCCATGGCCTACATGAACCGGGGCCAGTTCTACGCTTTGACACTGTCCAAGGCCAACTGCAAATCGTCAATAAATCAGCATAAAGGCAAAGTGCGGGTGAGTGGACCAGCGCCTGATGGGGGCCCATCCAGTAATGAGCAATGCGCCAGGGGAGGCTCTGAGCTGCAGCGGGGCAGTATTGTTCAGGTGAGGGAGGAGGGGGGGTCATGGAGAGGAAGCATAGGTTACAGTTCAGGGTTTTACTTTCAGCTTATTGTTGAGGAGCTTTAAATCTTGTTAAACTTACAAATGTAATATTAGTTTTTATAAAGTATTACTCCTTTGAACTTCTTTTAATGTATTATATCTTGTGTTTCTACTTCAGAGTGTTATCATGGTTGTCTTTGGAGAAGACAAGTGCAGAGACGAGCAGCTGAAGAATTGGAAATACTGGCACTCCCGCCAGCACACTGCCAAACAGAGGGTCCTGGACATCGGTGAGCTCTTCCTGCTACACTCATGGCTTGATGGGGTTTTAAGTAACACCGGAATTACTAAATTAAAAAAGGAATTTAATGTCACACTTACAGATATTATGACAGCGGAGCTCCACAAAATCAGAGAGTTAAAAAGAGAGTAAGTAGGTGATAAACCTGGAGGAGCCTTCAGCAGGATCCTGTCACATATCCTGAGGGGAAACCTGACACAATTTGAATAACTGTCAATCCACGATTCCCACAAAAGCAATAAACGGCCAATGGGTCTGCATTTGCATAGGCGTTAACGGGTGAAATAGGTGGGGGGCTGGACTGAAGCCAGAGGCAGGCCTCAACCTGTGGTTGAAAACTTGATGGAATGTGGCAGAGGTATCAGACTCTGGTGGTTTTCTCTGTTGTAAGTTCATGCCAGAATAGTATTAACTTTAAAATATATAATCTTTCTTATGTGGGTGAAAATAGGCCCATTTGATGAGGAATTGAGACTTTTTGGAGGTAACAATTTCAATGTTGGAATGTTTGCTAATTTGCAACTTGATTTGTTGGCGAAATTGTTTGACCGAAGAAATATGATCGATGAACTTAAAAATATGAATGTAAACTGATGAACTGGAAATGAAACCAGATGTTGGTAGTAGTTCCACTTGGTTTATTTTCATTAAAAGAAAGGGCTCGAGTTCCAAAGGGGTAAAGGTCTCCAATATTTCCCAAAAAGCAAAGAGTAAACATAAATAGTTAGTACATCCTCCGACTGGTTTTGTGACCTTTTTAGAGAGACAGATCTTCAGCTGCCAAAAAGTATAACGGTTCCACCATTCAGCTACACAAAATAAAAACGCCTGCTTATGCTTAATAATGAGTCAAATATATTCTGTTGTTCTTTGTAGGGATATCACAAGAACCAATCTATGGGTACCTCGTCGATGCTAACATTTAAAAAAAAACTTGACAGTAATATTTTTTTCTACAGAACTGCATGCACCATAATATTTTGTAGTGCCATCAGGACTCAAGACAAGTGGCGTTCTGTCCTCCCGTGGCAGATGGAACCTGTGTTGGGGCGCAGAAATCTCACTATCTATGCATCCAGGGGACGCACCTCTTACAAAAAAATGAACAGTCTATACTTTTAATGGTAGGTTTATTTGAGCAGTGAGAATAAGAATATCAGAAAGAAAATCCAGAAATTGACATTATATGAAAGATCAAAATTGATTTGCATTTAACTTTGGGAAATAAGTATTTGATCCCCTAGCGAAACATGTGATAGTACTTGGCGGAGAAACCCTTGTTGGACACACAGAGGTCAGACCCTTCTTGTAGTTGGTCTCCAGGTTTGTGCACATCTCAGGAAGGATGTTGGTCCACTCCTCTCTGAAGATCCTCTCCAAAACCTGAAGGTTTTGAGGCTGATGCTTGGCCTCTGGAAGCTTCAGCTCCCTCCACAGATTTTCTATGGGATTAAGGTCCGGAGACTGGCTAGGCCCCTCCCTCACCTGAATGTGCTTCTTCTTTTGACACTCCTGTGTTGCCTTGGCTGTATGTTCAGGGGCATTGTCCTGCTGGAAGACCCCTCCATGACCCATTTTCAGTGTCTGAGGGAAGGAGGCTATCGGACAAGATTTTACGGTGCATGGCCCCGTCCATCCTCTCCTCGATGCAGGGAAGTGGTCCTGTCCCCTTAGCAGAGAAACACCCCCAAAGCATAATGTTTCCATGGAAACATTATGCTTTGGGGGTGTTTAGCATGGCTCAGCATGTTGTTCACCATGGAGTTGCACCTCCATGCTGACGGTGGGGATGGTGTTCTGGGGTTATCCTCATACCCCACGGGGCGAGATCTTGTGTGGAGCCCCAGACCGAGGGCGATTGATTGTTGATTGATGCCCATTTTACTTTTCTTCTATTTTCAAATGATGACAGTGGTCTCCTTCTCACCAAGCTGCTTTCTGATGGTCTTGTAGCCAATCCCAGCCTGGTGCAGGTCTACAGTCTTGTCCCTGAGGTCCTTAGACAGCTCTTTAGTCTTGTCCATGGTGGAGAGGCTGGAATCTGACTGATTGATTCTGTGGACAGGTGTCTTTTATACAGGCAACAAGTTGATATTATATATTTTTTAAAGGAAATGGACTTATGTAACCGGTCTGTGGGAGCCAGAATTCTTGTTGGTTGCAAGGGGATCAAATACTTCCCACAGTTAAATGCAAATCAATTTATATCTTTTATATAATATCAATTTCTGAATTTTCTTTTAGATATTCTTACTCTCATTGTTAAAATAAACCTAACATTACAATTATAGACTGATAATTTCTTTGTAAGTGGGTAAATCGGCAAGGTTTTACCCACTAATCAAATACTTATTTCCTCCACTGTATATAACTTAACATTTTTTTTTTAACATTATCATGATCTGTGTGAAATTTTGGGCAACTTCAACAAAATATAATTTCACAGCTGTTCAAAAAAAGATATTGTCGAGGGAACTATGATCGTTTTAAACTACCAACAGAAACCAGTATGCAAAAGGGACTGTTGAATTGTTTAGGATTAATGGCTGTTGTTCAGTGTTAGCGTAGAGAATTGTGGAACTTACTTGGTTTTGGTGTCGACGAGTCCAACATCCACCGAAACAGTTCTCTCTGTTCTTCACTCTACATGCAGCTGACTACAAGGAGAGCTTCAGCACGATTGGGAACGTGGAGGAAATTGCCTACAACGCTGTCTCTTTCACATGGGACGTCAGTGAAGAAGCTAAGGTAAAAAGCAACAGAAGTATAGGGTAAGGTGCTGTTTAAAATCAAAGCAAGAAATGATTGATCTTCAAACACACATTTCAAATACAATCACTTTCACTATTGGTTATTTGATTTACTCTTACATGCACTAAGGCACATGACTTGTTGGCTTTGTCATTTACTTTCTTTGTGTAAGTCAAAAATCTGAGCCTCCTGGAGATTGCTCCATGAAACCGCAGAATAGTCAGAAAATTCTAAGGGGTGACAGAGGGAGCATCAGACCAGGGGACACATTTATGTATGAAAGACATACAAAAGTGCATTTTGCATGATAGACCTTTAACACACACATCATTATTTCAGCTGTGGAACAATAACTGCTCCAGCTGTGTTTCGTTAAGCAGTACTCCAAGTAAAAGGCCACAAAGAAGATCCAAAGGTTAAAATGTTCTATTTGTCATATGCACAGTTACAGTGTAGTTGTGCAATGAAAATCTTGAATCACAGGTTCCTCCAACAATACATGAATGTAGATAAGACATAAAACAACCACTAGAAACAAGACCGAAACAAAAGTTTTGCCCAATGAAATAAATAATTTCCAGGTTTCTTTTTCATTCAACTGCTGACAACACTACTTTGAGCAGGTCAATTATTTTCTGTTGCAACACTCAATCTAGATAGCACTTACAGCAACATTTTTTTTCTTTTTGTGTGTTTCAAGATAAATAAATATTATTTAAAAAAAAAAAACTCTTTATAGTGTATATTGTGGCGAACAATGGGAATAGTCTAAAAAAGAATATGGAAGTTGGAATTGGAAGGCTCATTGTCGGGTAGTGGAGCACTTCATCCTCTTGTGGCCGACATAAGGATCACACAATAATAACTAGAAAATGCATTTCCTGCTGAAAATGCGTGCGAATGATGTAAGCTGCATACATTTGTTGCTGAAAAAGCAGAATATTTTATTAGTTGAAGGGTCTCTGTAGCTGCTTTTTATTTACAGAAACCAAGTAAGTGTGTTGCTGAACTTAGTGGGAAAATGAAGAAAAGTGAAATTATTTGAATCAAAATAGTTGAAGCTCAAATTCAGGGCACTGATCTTTTTGGAAAACTTTAAAGTGGAATGTTAAACTGGAAGAGTAGGAAAAATAGGGATGAAGCTTAAGAAGTGTGTGTGTGTGTGTGTGTGTGTGTGTGTGTGTGTGTGTGTGTGTGTGTGTGTGTGTGTGTGTGTGTGTGTGTGTGTGTGTGTGTGTGTGTGTGTGTGTGTGTGTGTGTGTGTGTGTGTGTGTGTGTGTGTGTGTGTGTGTGTGTGTGTGTGTGTGTGTGTGTGTGTGTGTGTGTGTGTGTGTGTGTGTGTGTGTGTGTGTGTGTGTGTGTGTGTGGGGGTGTGTGGGGGGGGGGGGGGGGGGGAGGTAAGTTTGAGAAACCGGCTCGAGATACACTTTTTGTTATATTCCATGGAATGCTCTTAACATAGCAATGAAATATCTTAAAGGCCATGTAATGCATCTAACACAGGTGTTTTTTAACATGTAGTTTAGATATCACCAGAATAAAAAAAAAAAAAATGTTTAAAGTTTGGTCATAATTAAATGACATGTACGTTAAAAACCGATGTTGGTTCCGAAGTTTGCCGAGTACGCCCCCGATCACTCCCGAACGAGCGGTGACGTCACACGTGGCAAACATTGCCATTTGATCAAATCAGTCCAAATGGCAAGCAACGCGACAACTTCAGACAGCGACAGCGACAGCGATCATTCAGGCTCAGATTCGGTGGGTTATCTGGATTCAGTTACAGAAGTAGAGAATGAACCAGCTAGCCTTTCACTTCAAGGCATCTTGCCTTATCAGTACGAGCCTCCTGCCCGGCAATCGAACAAGGAGGCAGAAACTTGTGAAAGAGAAGCGGATTCCGCAGCCGGCGAGACTCGAGTCGGCAATACTGAATGATAAATTCTGTTTTATTTAATTTGACCTGCACTAAATGTCGATCTTAATTTGTCATCTGTTCCTCACACGTCCGGCAGATATTGTTTTTTTTTTAATGTTATGTACAATATTCAGGTGTACATGTCAATGCTGTGAAAGCATGCCCACTGCAGATGAATGTGTATGCTGCAGAGAGATCTGGCAGGTGATGGAACAAATAGACAGTTTGCAACCTACTGACCAGATAGCAGAGTCCTGCATCGGGTCGGGTATCCGCGGGTACAACGGGTGACCCGCAAAAAAGGTGATTTGCGGGTGGTATTTTTTCAAACGCTTTTTTCCGGGTTCGCTTCTGGGTAAAACAAAGATGATGTGGGTCCGGTTGCGGGTGTTGCATAATAAATATATTTAAACAATAATAATTTAGTTTAATGTTTAAATCCTCAGACCTCTCCTCCGCGGGACCGAGCATAATCATAACCTCTGCAGTGCATCTATCTGCTGCTGAGCGCACCACATTCTGATTGGCTGAGGTGAAGCTCTCTATAGCGGAGAATAGGCCCTACAGCATTTTCAATAACTCTTCCTCAAGAGCGAAATCCAACGTCTGGGAGGCTTTTGGTGTCATCCTAGATGGAGAAAATAAACAACATCCCAGGCTTTTTGAGCCAAATATGCAACTGCGTGTGTTAATAATTGCACGTTGTCACTGCTATATATGCGGGTTCGGGTCGGGTTGCGGATCTTGTGCCGTCGGGTCGGGTTGCGGAACTAATTGGCAATATGTGCGGGTAGCGGGGCGGGTTCGGTATTGCACGTCACGGGTGCGGGGCGGGAGCGGGTCTTGAAAATCAGACCCGTGCAGGACTCTGCCAGATAGAAGACACCGACGAGAAACCAAGGTGCATTATTAGCCACCCAGGCTTTAGAGAAGGCTGTCTCAGTGTTTGGACACTGAAAATAGCGTATCTTCAATAAAAACAACAACACAGAGCAGTTGATGGCCCACTACACCAGTAAATAAATATTGATTGACCCAACTGCCTATTGCAGCTTTGCTTTCATATAATACTTTTAGTCGCTACAGATATGGTACACTTTTAAAGATACCATTAAACTCTTTCAAGCAGTCAAAAACAGCTTGGCTTTTATTTTTTCTGTGTATGCAAGTTCAATGTATGCTTGGTAAAAGAAACAACTACACATGTGAGGAAATATATAAGAGGTCTATGATTCTGTCAAGCAGTCATGTATAACCTCATATTTATTTTGTACAAGTAAAATACAAATATCATGTTATAAGCCAATTTGTAACCATTGCTACATAATAGTACTACATAACATTTTATTTTTCTCCAAATATATTTATAATCTGTATACTTTTTTTTCATTAGGAAGTATCGATATACAGCTTATCGACAGTTTGTACGTTGGTGCTGGGGTGTACTCGGCCCAAAAATCAGAGTCCCGCTGCCTGCATGTGCTGTAACCGAGATACGGAAGACTTACCCTGAACCGGGAGGCCGCTATCAGGGATTTCAATGGCCAAATCTGTAATTTGACATAAGTCATGCAGCTGAACTGGTTAAAATGGTTTCGCATGATGTAAATAATTTACAAAGTACATCATTTACAATATTATTTTCCCAAAGAAACATGTAAATATAACAACATTTTCCAAATCACAAGTTTGTAAGATTGTATTAATTTACTGTTTGATAAATAAAAAAGGGTTCTTTTGTTAATTTTTCACTTGTAACATTTGATCTTTATTGCAGTGTACATTAGTCTATTTTGGTATATGTGCGAGCCCACAAATAATTAAAAGTGGTAAAAATAATAAAGATATTCAGACGTAATTCATTTTTGGCCTTACTTATTTCACTTCAACTTTTATATATTTCAGTCACTTGGCAAGTTCACTGTACTCTGGTGACATTTAGCTCAAGCTGGCATAACACCTGTAGTAACTTAATTCTGACCCGAGTTTTGTGCACAATCTTCCAGCACCCATGATCAATGTTTATAGCAATCAGGAAACATTCACAGCTCACAACTACACATCGCTTCCCCATCATGAATTGTTAGATAAAAAAAGTTTAGCGAGGTCCGGTTACACATATGTTGAGCGAAAATAGCGGAAGGATACAAAACAAACCATCCAGACGAGGCTGGTGTTTGCCACGTGTGACGTCACACAGTTGGCTTAATGGCTGGCAAGCTTTTCGCTACCGGAGCGGAATAACACGGGAAAGTGGCACACATTTCATGTTATTTGGGGGGTATTTATGGAAAGAATCATTGATGTTGATATGTCAAATGAAACAGTGGAAAGTGATGAAGCGATTTATTAACACAGAATAACATTTATTTTGGACATTTCATGGACTTTAAGTGCTTTGACCAAAAATCGATACAAAATGTCATCTGTGGAAGCCGTAGTACTGTAAAAAGCACGACCAATCATTTTAGCCGGCCCGGCTAAAATAATGGATGGCCTACCTGCCTGTCAGTCTTCCATCTGTGCACAAACTCATCTCGTGCCCTCATTGGTCATGTGCACGTTCGTGTGTGTTGGAGGAGGGGCTCTTTAATGAAGTGGCAGATTTTTTCCGGCAGTGTATTTTCAAATTCTAGCGCACTCGAGCTGGTTTCTCCAAAATTTCTCCAAAAAAAAACCTTTAAAGGCCCTGTGAAGTGTGCACCTGTGCATGATCTGTTATGCTAATACGTATAGTAATGACCAAAATTGTCCATTGGAACCCATATCAAAAAATGTTGGAATAGCAACAAATTTGACGAGTTTTGAATTTTCCGGGGAAATCTGCAGTCGACCTTCGCCTTCGTGGGCGTGGCTTGCGATCTACTGCGTGACGTCACGAGATGGACGCCGCCGCACTGTTTACATTCACCACCGTTCGTTTTTTCTATTTTTCAAAGTCGAATTTCTCAACGTTTTTGAGCTAGTATTTTCCTGGAAAGTGTGTCGGAGTCGACTGGAAGTGATTGCCAATCGAGAAAACCTGACAATGGAGGCGACAGTGAAGAAAGAGGGATGAAAAACACAGGGGAAACGATGCATTGCCGCTGGCTGTAGTAATGTCAAGTCTGCCGAAGTGGCGATGTTTCTGTTCCCAAAAGATGAAGGTGAGCCTGGCTGGTGTCATTGTTTCGTAGATTATTTGATTGATCATGATAAATAAAGGCCAGTGGTCGATTCGAGAGAGAGAGAAAGAGAGACTGACAGAGTTACAGGGTTGTTGTTAGCATCTGGTGCTAGCTCGGAGCTAACGGAGATTAGCTGTTTCAACAATAAGGAGAGAGATAACGTCAGCTCAGGGAGGTAAACTGTAGCCTAAGTTATCTCAGTGGGTTTGGTCATCTATGTAAACAAATATTTCCATCTATGTAATATTAGTTGTATAAAATAGGTTAAGAAATCCTTCCAATGTTTTTTGATTATTGAAATATATGTTTCATATGAGTGTTGAGAGCTGTATCCATAAATCTCTTAATGTTGCCCTCAAAGTGCACCAGATTGATCACTTTCCTCATCTATCCTGTCCGAAAAGCTGTCCAAATCAATCATTTCTCTCACACTAGTATCACTTTCCAGAGTCTCCGCCATGTTTACAATCGCAACTGGGTACATCTTGTGACGTCACAGCCACTATCGTCTGCAACTTCCGTTAGGCTCAGACGGCAAAATTAATAATTCATTAATTATGAATTATTAAAAATTATTTTAGCCATGAACAGGCACAATGATATGTAAGGAATGAAACTGCCATTTCATTTTGGTGCAAAAACATGCACTTCACTGGGCCTTTAATATTCTAGGGCTTTTATTTTGAAAAAACATCCCCCTTCCAGCACTTCCTGTAACGATACAGGAAAACTATAGGGCTTTTATTTTGAAGGGGTGTGTGGTTTGGGGGATACATGAGAGTAACACATGCGTCACTTCTGGCAAAAATTAAGGCTCTGCCCACTTTTGGGGGAAAACAAAGCTGCAATTTGAATGGCGGTCAATGCAAATTCTGAAGGTTTTGCCAATCCGATCAGAAATGGAAGAAAACCGTGGATTTTTGGATATTCAAAGAGCCCGATTACAATGGCCAGACAGGCAAACAATTACATTAAATCGTTGGAAATTGACGATCGGGCTCGATTTATGGTTAAATATAGTAGTAGGCGATCGATGTCCATGGAGTAACATCTACGTCACTTTACAGCCCCACCCACTTTTGGGGGAAAACAACGCTGTCATTTGAATACCGATCAAGCCTGAAGCTACAGAGCTCTTCTTTAACTGTCCTTTTTTCTTTGAGGAAGTACAGAAAAACGTAACTCTGGACTTTTTGTTAATGTTTGAGGTGCAATAAACCACACAGCAGCTTTTTGGCATGATAAAACTACAGCTCACAGTCCAAGCCCCTACTGACTGAACCACTGCCGGACATACCGTAAATGTGTGTGCAGTGGCGAGCCGTGACTTTTATACCTAGGCCTTCTGACCCCCACCCCTTCCCTCGAAAAAGAAAAAAAGTTATTACGTCACAGCTGATACTTCAGTGGAATATCAAAACAACGGCCCGGGGTGCAAAACACATCAATGAAAGCGACCCTCTACCACACAAAACAACACCTGTAAATAACATATTTGTGTTCTTTGAAATTGAAAAAGATATTGCATTGTGTTGGTTACTGTCGTTGCAGTTGTGTGTCTTAAGTGTAATTTGGCAGGCTTTTATTTTGAAGGCGAGTTTACACTGTTGACAGGAAGTTGTTGTTGTTGATATGGAAACAGGAAAAGCTTCACAGCGGGCGGAACTTGTCATAAAGTCCGCGATAATAAAACCCACCCATTTAGAGGGAAGATATGATTGGTCAATTGTACTGTCATTTGACATTACTCTCTGGTTCAGTTACTATAGCGGGCCCTCTGTGAATTTACTGCAGGACCACCAATCAGCTCCTATCTTCACAGTAACTCGCAGAGACGGCTAAAGGAGCTTCTTTATTTAACCCTTCACATTCAAACAGAAACTGAATAGGCAGATTCGAAGGATTTATTTATTTGGAAATGTTATTTTAAGGGCTGTCAGTCGATTAAAATATTTATCGCAAATTAATCGCACATTTTTTATCTGTTCTAAATGTACTTTTTTAGAGGTATATTTTTCAAGTTTTTAATACTCTTATCAAAATATGAGTGGACAAATATGCGTGTCTGTGTGTGTGTCGGCGCAGTTCTCGGCGAAATGCCGCTCCTCTGTTTTCATAACTGTCAAAGCATGAGACTGAAGTTCCCACTGTGGGTCAAAATAATGTGCTGTGACCCCGAGGTAACTGTCAACTGAGCGTAGTCTAATAGTCTCCGGTGAGTCTTTCTTAAATCTTCCTCTACTTACGCTTTTTGGACTTCATACAAGTTGTGTATTTTCGACACAGTGGTGGCTCTGGAAGGCAATTCATAAGTGCAGTCGTTGGATGCGACCCAAATTATATCACGCAGCCCCTTGTCCTCCACAATGTTAATTGGCCTGCAAGCTGTCGCCACCCATTTAGTGATCTTTGTTGAAAGTTTGCTGCTCGTAGACGTGTCCAGGCCTCTCCCCTGCACACTTTCAAGTGTGGTCTGCTGCAATCGGGCGACAGGAGCGGGGCTGTTGGCATCAGCAGTGTGCTTGGATTGTATATGGTATTTTAAACTCGCGCTCTGAAACTACAGGGCGGGCAAGGACAAAAAATGCACATGCGTTAATCGCGTTAAAATAATTAGTGGCGTTATTTTTTTTCTTTTCGTTAACGCGTTATCTGGACAGCCCTAGTTATTTTAAATACAATTAAATCAAGTTATTTTGGTAAAACTAATCAAAAATATAACTAAAACAAAATATATTTATGTTTTTAAATATTATTTTGTAGAATATCTTAGGCCCTCAGAGAGGCTCGCCACTGTGTGTATATATAGATAGAGATTCTGGTCCATATTGACATACCATCACGCAGTTGCTGCAGATCTGTTGGCTGCACATCCATGATGGGAATCATTGGTTCCATCACATCCCAAAGGTGCTCTAAAGTATTGAGATCTGGTGACTGTCGAGGCCATTTGAGTTCAGTGAAATTATTGTCATGTTCAAGAAACCAGTTGGAGATAATTTGAGCTTTGTGACATGGGGCGCTATCCTGCTGGAAGTAGCCATCAGAAGATGGGTACACTGTGGTCATAAAGGGATGGACATGGTCAGCATGCGCAGAACCCGCGCAGTACGTAGGGCATCATCTTACGCAAGGCGCAGTTATGCGTGCAACAGTTTCTCCTAAGTGAGGCTCCGGCGCTAACACTCTACCCCCCCCCCCCCCCCCGCTCGCGACAGGTGAGTGACGCGTTGTGTACAGACCCAGGGGCCTCATGACATAATTTCGCGTAGGGCCCCAAGTTGGCCATGTTGTTGGGGCAGGCCTGATGGTCAGCAACAATACTCAGTTAGGCTGTGGTGTTAATCGATGCTCAATTGGTACTAAGGGGCCCAAAGTATGCCAAGAAAATAGTCCCCTCACCATTAACCACCACCACCAGCCTGAACCGTTGATAAGGCAGGATGGATCAATGCTCTCACGTTGTTTACGCCACATTCTGACCCTACTGTCCGAATGTCCCAGCAGAAATCGAGACTCATCAGACCAGGCCCGGCCCTTTTTTGTGTTGCGTTTCCACTAGGGGTAGTTCCGGCTAACGGGTACTTTTTCACAGTTTTTCTGGCTCTCCAAAATCCAGGTTCTTTCCGGGCCAACAACCAGGCTGAATATGCTAAACCAGGCATCCTCAAACTCATCCTCTGGACTCTGAGCAAATTATACTTTTCATATGTGTTATCTGCGAGACATCGCCACAACACAACGAGTCAAAATGTTCCGCTATGTCCAACAACAGCGCTCTGCATGTCCGACTGTTCCACTGTCTGTGTGTGTCTGTCAACGCATTGGTCCAATCACATTCAGCATCCCGTCAGCGTTTTTTTCCCCCACCAACAGTCTGCGAATCAGAGGCACAGTAGGGCGGGTCTTCACGGAATGCGGGTGGGAAAAATGCGTGTGTTTAAAAAATAAATAAAAGTCAGAGCGAGAGTTAACAACTCCTCTAGTTGCATCTGTACTGTAGCTAGTAGCCTAGTTTCACCTACTGGGGCGGCATGGGGGGGCAACTGCTACCCTCAAAATAGGCCTTGCCACCCCAGCTGCCACCCCAGTTGGCAGCTTTGTTTTGAAAGAAAAGTTGTGGCTCATCGGACATTTATGAGAGAAAGTCTCTAATATCCGAGTGCAAGTGAATTCAGCACAAGACGCACGCCTTGAGAAGCATTCGGGCCAAAGTACTGAAGGAATTAGGTATTTGCGGCCTACAATGACAGAGAAGAGACTGTCAGGTTGGCTGTACTCAGCATTGAATCAAAACGCACTAAAGCTTTGGATCTTAATAAGTTTGTGAGGCGTTTTGCTGAACAAGATGGTAATCGCCGCATTCAGCTGTAATAGACATGTCAACTTGATGCTCTGCTCACGGATGAGCATACAAAACTGTTAAGATGATGACCTTACGTGTGTAAATATATTTTTTTCTTTGTGGGGGTCTGCCCCCCAAAAACCTTTTTAAGTCCTGAGAAAGTCAAATAAGACGGTGTGTAGAACTACACTGCCCAGCCAAAAAAAGTAACCACTTTGATTGAACTAGGCCAGTAGGTAAGGGCTTTCCACTGGATAATAACTGAAGTATAAAAGAATGCATGACTGAAGTGATGGAGACCATGTTTGAAGGCAAACTAAAAGAGGAAATAACAGGTCAAGCAAATCCCTCTCTCAGATTCCACAGCAACCAGAAGGACAGAAACACTGGCTGGTGATTTCATTCATCAGCTTTGTGATGGAATACAAAATGCACAGTGCATTTCCTTAGCTGTGGGTGAGTCCACTGGCACCACTGACAATGCTCAGTTGCTGGTGTTTGTGAGTTTTTATGATGAGGCAAAGGGGGACTTTGTTGAAGATGTGTTGGGCCTGACGAACCTCAATGGACACACAAGGGGGCAAGATATTTATAAAGCAATAATGGGAATGCTGAATGAAAGAGGGTGCAGCTGCCTTTATTCATAACTGTGCAGCTCTTACACTGCGACTCTGAGGGATCAAGGACAGACACAATAACAATGAAAACTGCTGCATTCAGATTATTTTTGTTTTTGCAACCTTGTGTTAAGAATCTTGTTGTAATTGTTTAAAAGTTTGAATGACTGTAATAAACGGACCTTTGTCTTATTGGAAAAAAAATGTTGGACCTTTTTAAGATTTGTATTTGAGTACCCCTGTGCTAAACTAATGAGAGAATCGCTGGCAAGGGGGCTACAACTACAACAAAATGAACATATTTGACCGTGATTTAATTGTAATACACGTTTCAAAATGATGCCGAGGTAACAACATACTGATACCGGTTAGTAAAAACCATGAATTAATACTTTGACAAGTCTGCAGACAGACGGCAGGCGAAAAAGCTTTCACATCTTTCGGCGCAGACTGAAAACTCATCTCTTTCGACTCCACTTCGAGCAATAAAATTGCTAACAAAGCACTTACATATATATATACTAATAAAGGACTGGCTTATCTAAAGCCAGTTGAGTAGCACTTGAAATGTTTTGGCTCTATGAAACCTGATGTACTTATATTATTCTGTTTTCTTCAAGTTTGTATCTTCTTGGTCGAATACACTTATTGTAAGTTGCTTTGGATAAAAGCGTCAGCTAAATGCAATGTAATGTTTGTTTGTGCCTGGTTGAGCGGATGGCACTGACAGCCACTTATCAGAGCCATTCTCTTTTTAGGAAGGTATTTGATAGCTCAAACATGCAGTACTACAAGACACACACACACACACACACACACACACACACACACACACACACACACACACACACACACACACACACACACACACACACACACACACACATTCATTACACACATAGCTAGCAGCAACACGTTCAATGTTCTGTGTCTGTGGAGGTGTGTAGAGTTTCTTTGTGCTGCAGTCCTTCACAGCCCTCACCTCTGCAGGTTTAGGCACGATGTTGTTGATGCTGCGTAGTGGGAATCTGCTGATGAGCCGCGGTGAGGAATCTAACGTTCTTGTTTAACTGGAAAATCATCATGGGGATCTGTTCCCTCATGTGTGATGTGAAGTAGAGGGGCTGGCTTTAAATAACTACTGAATCAGGGTTGTTTTTGAGAAAATGCAGTGGATTAGTCTTTAAACCTCCTCTGTGGGATAACTCACTGTTCAGATCCGACAGCTCTGTAGTGTTTCTGTAATATATATATTTATATATTCTCTGTCTATCAGTGTTATCACTCTATTGTGTGTTCTGTAGTGTAGCTTGTTGCAAGGTATAGCTTCACACCTCTCCTGTGAGAGTTTTCTGTTTGCAAAGTTACTTAGTTCTCAGTTGTATGTTGGCCTGTGCCAGATAATGACAGTACAACAGTGACTATGGTCAGAATACATAGTGATTTCATAGATAATAACACAGGACATTTTAAAAGCTGCACACCACTAGCTTATTGCTGAGCATGGACAGTTCAATCTGCATTACTTTTAGCAAACTATAACTGTATATTATCAGAATTAGAAATAATGTATTAGTCTCACAGTGGGGAAATGTAAAATTACTCTAGCCAACTAACTCAACTGTTTATACCAACAGCTTGTATATAAAAATCATTTAAAATACTAAAAAATAGTTTTTTCTTACATTAATTTAAAACCAAAATGTTTGTACATTCATAAAGATTTATCTGACTTGTATTGCATGTTTTTACTTCCACTTACGTATAAACAAATAGTCATCAATGTAATTCTAATATGTTGCAACTGTCACATAACCTAGTCTCTCTCTGTGATTGATAAAGTATTTGATATTATACTTACCATGTATGGATAGATGTTATGAATGAAAGTATGGATAACTCAATGTGTATTTTATTATATGGAATTGCTAAAATATTTAAGCAGATTTGTTGTTATGAAACATATTTTAATTAAGTTTGGTATATACACTTATTTCATAATAGTTGAGCTCAGCCACGGCGCCAGGATTTTAATTTTGGGTGGGCCAATGTAAACATTTTCACGTAGGCCTATAAGAAGCTTAAATATTATTTAAATGATTAAGCGGCACGCGGCAGTGAAATTAAATGTTATACTGCATGTTATTTTGTTTTGGTTCACAATACATTGATACATTTAGAAACAAAGAGCATACAACTGCAGAATATGGAATAATTACAGATTGTGTGTCTGTGTGGCTGTCCTTTTTAGCGGTTCTAGTGAAGTGAGGGGCCGTGCGTAAATGGCATTGGCTCTCTGACACAGCACTTTTCAGAGGCTGCAGATGTATCATTAGGCTACTTCCTTTTGATACTGCAGAGATTTCATGAGCTGAAGATACGTTTCATAATGAAGCAGCTGGGCAGCAGATACTGTTTCACACTCAGAAGCTTTGCTGATTTGGACATACGAATGATGTCCAGTAAAACGTTTAGGTGTTCCCGATTTTTCTCAATGATCTCTCCCTGTCGGCCCTCTGGGTTGAGTGGATGGAGGATGGTTCCATGGTCCATATATATATATATAGAGAGAGAGAAAAAAATATATATATATTCATTCCGCTGTGTCCTTCAGTTCATGTCCCTGTTGTTTCTTTCTTTCCAGTAGGCGCTTAACCTGGTGTAGCTCTGGGGTCAGGTTCTCTTCCGTCACTCCATAGAACTTGGCCATGGGTTGCAGACATTTATTGTCTAAGAAGGATGCATGTTTGGGGCTGAGTGCCGAGACTCCGGATAGGACACCACCGGCCTCGGTTGAGAAACGTCTTCTCATTTCAACCACAAGTCTGTCGATTACTGGGTAGAAACACTCTGTGCGCACCGCATCTAGGGATGTAACTGGTGTGCGTTCGATTTGGGCTTCCACAACAAACTCCTGTAGATGTCGAGGAGGCTGTGCCTGTCTCCTTTCGGGTGTCTCATTGTGATTTACATTGGCTTTGGTGCACCGGTCGCTTACTCCGTCCCGAATTAACCTCCATGGCTCCTCTGCGCGTCTGTCTGTCAGTGTCGCTATGAACAAATCAGCCAAGTCCATTGCGGAGGAAAGCTCAAGGCTGGGATATTGGAGCTGGTCAGACATGAACTTTGTGACATGGAAAAGATCCTCGAAAAAGCGTAAGAAACAAGACAAACTGCTCATCAATTAGTCCACTCACCGCTCTGGCCTCCGTTTTCCTCCGCGCATTGGGCTGAGACATGATCTCTGTAAATGTTGCCTTTACTGCAGGCAGTGATTTGCGGATAGCCACCAGCGCTGTATATTGACATGACCAGCGTGTTTCCGTTCTTAGGTTCAACTGGTTGTGAAGTTGGCTCAATTTCTCTCTGTTTCTTGATGAAAATATCATGGGCGACTGAGTTGGCAAAGAAGTTGTACAGCATTTGTACAGTTTCAAAAAAGTAGGCTGCTGCCTCAACGTTGCGGACCACATCAACCAACACGAGGTTTAATCTGTGTGCATGGCAGTGGATATACAAAGCATTTGGCACCTCCTTTTTAAACTTCTGCTGTACTCCGTTCTTGCATCCTGACATGACAGCAGCCCCATCGTAACACTGTCTAACACACATGTGGGGGTCGATGTTGCATTGGCTGAATGTCTGTTTGATGGTACTGAGGAGCGAGTCAGCGTCCAGGCCCTCTGTGCGTCTGAAGTGCAGGAATTCTTCACGCACTTGTTCTCCTTTTAGATAACTTACAATGATGGACAGTTGCTCGCTTTTACTGACATCTTTGGTTTCATCATCCATCAGAGCGAAACCTTCAGCTTCCCTAATTTCTGCACTTCGGACCATATCTGCCACTATCTGGAAAATCTCGTTTTGGATGTCTTGATGTGTGTATTTAGCATTTTGAGGATTGTCGTTCAGTGTCTTTGCTACAGTCACGTCAAATTCACCAATTAAGTGTAGCAGCTCTCGGAAGTTTCCCCTATTAACCGAGTTCTCCTCACCCTCCTGCTCCCGGTGACCTCGCTGTGCAATGCTTTGACTTGCAGTATAACGTAAGGACATCACCACGGCCTTCATGTACTCACGGTTTTCTTTCACTAGTTTTAAATGACCTGCATCAATCGTGTTTCTCAGTCTTGAGCCATCTTTCGTTGTCTGTTTTTAAATTCAGCCCATGCCTCCATGGCACTCCCGTTGTGTTTTTTGAAAGCTCCCGTTGCATTTTTCCAGTTTTTAACTCCATTGGTAAAGGCAGGCTCGGAATGGAATCGCTTCCCAGCACCCAAAAAAATTACGACAGGCAAAGCAAAACAATGTGTCATTTTCAACTGAATATTCGACCCAGCTGTATGTGTCAAACCAGGCCCCATTAAAAGACCGTTGCTGGCTTTCAATCTGTCTTAACGGATCATTTTTGGAAATTGGACGTTTTGGTCCATCTCCGGGTCCTTGGCTAATGTCGCTAGCAGCCTCAGGTCCTTGGCTGATGTCGCTAACGTTGGCGGCCTCCTGCTCCACATTTTCCTCATCTTCGCCACCTCTGGCCTCTCCAATCCCATCGGTTCCCCGCTGGGTGGCATCCTCTTCAGGTGGGTCGTGTGACTCTGGCACCTGTTCGACTTGTACCTCAATGCGAGGGCGTTTAAGAACAAATCTATCCATCCGAAATATACTAGTAATAATAATTAATCCTAGAAGTTCTGCTGTCTGTGCAATTTACTAGGCGCAAGTTTGGGGACTTTTCACTGTGAACGTGACGTTGCGTTGCTCTGATTGGCTGTAGGTTTATTCAAATTGCATTCAGAGGCATTTTGATCTGACCGCGGCCGCCCTGATATTATAACGCGAGAGAGTTTCCACACCTTTAGTGTATAAAACTCCCCCACTACTTAGAATATTCCTTGCACCCCTCTAGCATAAGCCCGAATGGTCTCAACCATATTGCATCAGTAACGTGCACTTGTTGTTACAGCAGGATCAATTTGTGTGTTGTGGACACCACCGGTAGATTTTCGCAATCCTTGTTCTCAACATGCTTACTTTAACATAATCTTTCATGGTGGGGCTAAGGTGGGGCTAAGCCATTTCTTTGTATGGCTGTAGCCTACCCCAGCCATACCCTGGCGCCGCCACTGCCATGGTCAGATTTCACGCACTGTCTGTAGTTTGTATTTCTCTCCATAGCTATTGCATGAGCTGCGCTGTATTCGTATTTACTGAGAGTATAGTCGATGTCTTTCCAATCCCTGTAACCATGGCGACTGAATGTATCTTCTCCGCCGGCCCCGCCTTTCTCACTAAAATGCCGGCACATTTGACAAAACACACTGTCCTTGCTAATGCTATACTCCAATAATGTGTACTTGTCATACCAGTGGGCAACGAAGCTCCTTTTTCTTTGTCCGAAAAGTGTCTGAGAGTACTTTATGAGCTTTGGCTGTGTAGCCGCCGGGTCATCTATGGCTGATAGGTCCGGCACTCGGATGCTATTTTCTGTTGTCCTTCCAACGGATGCTGCGTCCCGCAGAGGGACTGAGCTCAGCCGGAGCACAACATTAAACACACTCGTCTCTCTGAGGCGGCACCTGCTGTGAGGATGATGAGTGTGGTGGTTCCGGCACGGGCAACTCTGTTCTCCCTCTTTTAAAAACCTGAATATCGATTTTTGTGAAATCGTTAGCGAGTGCGGTATCTTTTTTGTGTCTGTCCTGTCCACTGTCCTCCTTCATCTGCGCCCGGCCGTGAGACGTTCCACAATGTGCTTGCTCCCGCGCTTCGACTATGAGTTCGGTCCAATTCACATTTTACGTTGCCTGATTACGTTAATTCATGTTGCTTTTAAAGGGAGACACATGTTTGCTCTTATTTTATTATTTTATTGTTAATTTTGATAATCAAAAATAAAAATGTTGGTAAACTATATTTTCTCACAGTCAGTTTTGATCAATGAATGGGTGGGCCCAGTGCCAGAGTGGGTGGGCCTAGGCCCATTAGGCCCACCCATAACGCCGCGGCTGGTTGAGCTGCACGGCAGTCTTTCCCTCTACAGATTGATCTCCAGAAGCTGACCTGTGTTCTACCTCTCTGCCCCCCTCCCCCCCAGGTGTTTATCTCAGTGAACTGTCTGAGCACAGACTTCTCATCGCAGAAAGGAGTGAAGGGCATGCCTCTGATCATACAGATGGACAGCTACAGCTACAGCAGCTGCAGCAGCAGGCCCATCCACAGGGCCTTCGCTCAGATCAAGGTTTTCTGTGACAAGGTGAGGTCACTGTGGACCCTTTATTGGAACTCCATGAGCATCCTCTCATGTTCTGTCCCTCATGCTTTTTGCAGGGCGCTGAGAGGAAGCTTCGTGATGAAGAGAAGAAACAGCTCAGGAAGAAGATGAAGGGTACAAACATTTGGTACTCTGTAATTTGAATGGTTGCCTGGCAACAGATGCAAGTTCACACTCTGTCTGAATAGGGAAAAATGGCAGCTCAGGGCAGACCCCCCCCTTCCAGAGGGCGGACAGCACGCTGTTTAAAGCCTTGCTGGACCTGGATTCCCAGCCTGTGCTCTTCATTCCTGACGTGCTCTTTGGAAACCTGCAGAGAGCTGGACAGGTGAGACACACACACACACACACACACACACACACACACGCACGCACGCCGGCACAGAAACAAATATAGTGCTTTCTTAAGACAATATCTACAGCTCTGGAAAAAATGAAGAGACCACTGCAGCATTATCAGTTGCTGTTTTGTTTTATTTATAGGTATGTCTTTGAGTAAAATTTGTGTTTTGTTTTTTTTGCTCTATAGTCCTTCACATTGCTTTTGGAGGACTTCATGCCACTTCTGATGCAAAAATTAAAAAAGCAATACACATGCTGCAGCTGCCCAGCTGCTCACTGTTTGTAAAAGTAAATAAATAGTATTTTCATTTCCATAATGTAGCTACTTTCTATAAACAATACTAACATCCCTGTGCTCCTCCAAGTCTGGGGGTCCGGGACTGTGAGGACAGCGCGAGGACACAGACAGGGAGGCTGCTTCACTTCATAAAAGGAAATGGTGGTCAATATTAACAACACATGAGCTAAAACGCTTAATAACCTCCATTACGTGTTAGAGAAAGAACATAAGACAGTTTGACAAAGATGAGGCTGTTAAACGGGCAGCGAATCCACTGTGCGTAGAAAGAGAGAGAGACGCTGAGCTGCACCGTGCAGCGAACAGCTGATACGGAGCATAGAGAGAGAGCTGCGGTCCGCGGGGCGCTCCGCCCCGCCCCGTCTAACTGTACAGAAAGCGGCGAGATGCATTTCCTTAGGAATCGACAAGCAGAACCGAAACTAACATTTCTAAACGAACAATGGCGGACACGTAAAATTTGCGAATGAATTCTGCCTTTTGTAAACTGAATTTATCAATAATTTGTCAATAAATCAGGGCGAAAAACGTCACTTGTCCGCCGGACAAATCAATTGAAAGATCTACTTGTCGGATATTGTGAATAACGCGTCCCGGACAGTGGGACGTGTACTTTTTCGCACACTTCTTCTGGTCTTTTGCAAACTGCAGCCTGGCTCTTCTTTGCTTCTCATTGATGAAGGGCTTGTTTCTAGCTCTGTGAGACTTCAGCCTGCTTCGATCCGTCCTCGCTGTGCACTTCTCCCCAGCTGGCGTTGGCCATTCTGTTTGTAGGTCACTTGATGTCATCCTACGGTTGTTGAGTGACATTCGAAAGAGTCAGCGCTCATTATGGTCAATAGAGAGTTGTTTTCGCCCTCTGCAGGTCTGTAGCATTGTTGTCCCCAATGTCTGCTGCTTGACCTTGTTCTTATGAACCGCTGTCTTTGAATTTTCAAGGATGGAAGCAACCTAACGCTAACTGTATCCCTCTGCCAGTAAAACCAGAATTGAACCCTTCTTTTTCCTCACTCAAAACGATAGTTACGGCTGTAACTACGGTTCTATGAGTCCCGGATGACCGGCAGAGGCGGTGCTTTTAGCACTGGATATGTCCATCGCACGCATGCGCAGTTCGAGTACCAATAACAACAAAGTCGCCTGTGACCCACGTGACTACGGCTATATAGGCCGGCGTCATTAGTGGATAGGTTCCCAGAATCTTCTCGCAAGCACACAAGAATTCTGAGTGACCGGAAACTCTGGCGGTCATCCGGGACTCATCGAACCGTAGTTACAGCCGTAACTATCGTTCTATTTCGTCCCTACTGACCGCCAGAGGCGGTGCTTTTAGCACTGGATGACTATACCAACCATGTCATGAAGAATCCGAACACTTGCTTACCTAGCTGGAAGCAGCGGAGCTCGGTAACAGGACGACGCCCACAGGATGGGGAGTGGCGACATTGACCCGGTAGAACCTGGAGAATGTGCCAGACGATGCCCACGACGCCGCAGCGCAGATGGTCTCCAGGGACACCCCTCTCAGGGCAGCCCAAGATGTTGAGATGCTCCTTGTAGAGCAGGGGTGGGGAACCTTTTTCCTCTCAAGGGCCATTTCAATTTTTTCAACATCCTCCGAGGGCCGTACAAATTATTGACCTCTGCTTAAAAATACTAAAATCATAGGCTATTCATTTGGCCTTTCTTTCATGCTGTGCAAAGAAAAAGCAACCTCTTAATCCAGATATCTTACCATGACTCGCATGCATTCACGTGCGCGGTTGTGGCATTACCACCAAAACGGAAAGATATGGACACAAGATGTGTGCAAATGTATTTAGTTTCATGTGGACATGATTTAAGTGGTGGGGGGACCTAACCTCCTCTAGGGGGGGTCCATCCTCCTCCGGGAAGATTTTTTTTACTGTAACCGATACTTTGAGAGCAACATTAAGAGATCTATGGATACATCTCTCAACACCCATATTTTCTTTATGGATATCTTACAAATCACTCTCCTTTTAAACTGTATTCTTGTTTATTAATAACAACTTTTTTTTACTATCATATAATATTTTATACCTGTTTACTTTATTCTCTTATTTTGTTATAACTATAATGACCATATAAAGATGTGCCTTTACCTCACTGGTTAGAGAAAAAGCTTCTTATATTTGTTAGCATAGCTAGCTAACCAGATGCTAATAACAAGAAAGTTATTGACTGTATGATCAGTCTGACAGATGAACAGATCGCCACTGGGCTTACAACTAAAGACACAGCCACGCAGAAACTGCGGCATGTGTACAGCTCATTATGGGAGCACAAACTGCAATTTGTGAAGTGTTGGAGCAGCGTTCTGGTGCTCTCCATCAGAACTGCACCCCTGTCAGACGAGACATATACCACGTGATGACACGTTAGGCTCGTCTTGTGTTCAAGGACCCTGACCTTGGCCAGGAAAAACAGGCACTCGCTTGTTTAATTTTTTTTGCGGTCTAGATTTCTTTAATTTTTTTCTTTTTTGCGTGTGTTTATAAATTACCTCGAGGGCCGTACCAAATGGTCTCGCGGGCCGTATACGGCCAGGAGGCCGGAGGTTCCCCATCCCTGTTGTAGAGTGACATCTCACCCCTGATGGCGGGGGGCGGCCACTGGCCCCATAGGCATGTGAGATTGTATCCACAACCCAGTGGGACAGCCGCTGTTTGGAGAGAGCACAGCCCCTTCTCGTGCCGCCATGGCAGATGAAGAGCTGCTCTGACTGTCGTATATGGGCCGTAGCACCAATATACGCCTCTAGGGCATACACAGGGCACAGCAACTCAGGTGTGCCGTTCTCCTGTGGGATGTTAAAGCGCGCCAGCTGGATAGGCCAATTGGAGTGGGCTAGTGGAAGCACTTTGGGCAGGAACGCCACATTCGGCCAGAGGGCAACACCCGAGCCATCGGAGTTCCACCTCAGGCATATATCGCTCACGGAGAGGGCATGTAGCTCTCCAACACGTTTCCCTGAGGTCATGGCAAGGAGAAATGCTGCCTTCAGGGACAGCCACTTAAGCTCCACCTGGGCAAGGGGCTCGAAGGGAGGAGATGACAGGGCATCCAGCACTAGGGGCAAGTCCCAAGCCGGAGCCCTCGGGGTGCTAGGGGGACGCTGCCGTAAAGCCCCTCTCAGGAAGAGGGACAATAACCTGTGGCGCCCCACTGTGGCGCCGTCGACTCCCACATGTCGGGCAGATATAGCAGCCATATAGACCTTCAAGGTGGAGTGAGAAAGACCACTATCTAGAAGGGACTGCAGAAACTCAAAAATTGTGGCCACCACACCAGTGGGAGAAGAGCTTCCATTTGTACTCGTACTGTACTCGAGTGGATGGTGCTCTGGCATTCAGGATAGTTTCCCTGACAGATGCCGTTAAAACGCTCAACAGTGGGTTTGGCCCCTCAGAGGCCAGGCCCAGAGCTGAAGGCGGTGAGGGTCGGATGCCAGATCTGACCCCCAAGCTGTGACAGAAGGTCCTTCCTGTCGGGGAGACGCCATGGTGGGCTGTAGCAGAGACTGCGCAGCAGTGGTAACCAGACTCTCCCCGGCCAGCGCGGGGCAACCAGAAGGAGCCTGTGCCCCTGAGTAACAACCCTGTAAAGCGTCTGCAATATCAGAGGCAGTGGCGGGAAGGCATACAGGAGACTGTCTGGCCAGTCGTGCGCCAGAGCATCCTGCCCCATCGGGCCGGTCACCTCCTTCCAGGAGAACCAGAGGGGGCAGTGCCTCGATTCTTCCGAGGCGAAGAGGTCCACCTCGGCCTTGCCAAAAAGGTTCCAAATTTTCTCCACCACCTCTGGATGAAGCCTCCACTCCCCTGATGGGGGTTTGTGCCGAGAGAGGAAATCCGCAACCTGATTTCGGTCTCCTGGTAAAAAGGCTGCCCGCAGACTGGTCAAGCGGGGAGACGCCCAAGACAAGAGGTTCTGTGAAAGCCGGAGCAGCTGCACGGACCTGGTGCCTCCTTGGTGGTTAATATGGGCAACGGCGGACATGTTGTCCGATCGAACAAGCATATGCCTGCCCGCCAATTGGGGTAAAAAGTGCTTGAGTGCGAGCAGCACAGCCCGAAGCTCTAGCACATTGATATGGTGCGCCCCCTCCTGGATGGACCACTGACCCTGAGCAGTTCTGCCCTGCCACACTGCACCCCACCCAGAGAGACATGCATCCACAGTGTCAGTCTCCCGGCGGGATGGGATGACGCCCATTGGCGCACCCATCAGAAGATAGGCCCTGTCCCCCCAGCATGACAGAGAGCGGAGACACCGCTGTGACACCCTGACTCTCCTGTGCCTGTGCCACTTGGCATCCAAGTGGAGGCTGTTCAGCCACATCTGTATGGGGCGCAAAGACAGCAGGCCTAAGGGCACAACGGCTGAGGCATGCCGACAGTGTGCCCAGGAGCCGGAGGAACTGGATGTAATGTACCATCTTGCCCAGCCTGAAGGTGGGAAGAAGGTGGGAAATGTCGTCCACACGAGGAGGTGCCAGATAGGCCCTCATGGCGACCGAGTCTAGGACCATCCCCAGGTAAATAACCTGTTGGGCAGGTTCCAGACAACTCTTCTCGATGTTCACTCTCAGGCCCAACCGGGCTACGTGAGACAAGAGGCGCGCCGTATCCTGGGCCACTTGAGGCCGGGATGGCGCGCAGACCAGCCAGTCGTCTAGATACGCAGCACCTTCACGCCCTGCTCTTGCAGGGGTGCGAGAGCTGCCGCCACGACCCTGGTGAACACCCTCGGAGAGAGGGAGAGACCAAAGGGAAGCACCCGGAACTGATAGTGTTGGCCCCGAAAGGCGAACCTCAGGAACTTCCGGTGATGGGGTGCAATCGGCACGTGGAAGTAGGCGTCCCTCAAGTCCACGGTTGCGAACCACTCCCCCTGTGTGACAACACGAAGGGTGTCTGTTGTGGTCAGCATATGAAAGGGCAGCACCTTCAGGAATCTGTTGAGTCCCCTGAGGTCCAGCACTGGACGGAATCCGCCGACTTTCTTGGTCACAAGAAAGTACGCCGAGTAGAACCCCCACGGACTGAAACAGAGGGTCTACTGGCTCGATTGCGCCCTTGGCCAAGAGGACGGATAACTCTTAGGCCAGAGCTAAGGCCTTCACCGGGTCGCTGACAACTGTCATTCTGACCCGGTTGAAGGCTAGGGGCCGGCGTCGGAAATGCAATTCGTATCCCCGGGTTAGGATGGAAACTACCCAGGGGTCGGAAGTACAGGCAGCCCAGTAACTGAGCTGCTGCTGGAAGCAGCCGACGACCGGCCCCGGGGCTTCAGGGCCTCGACCCCCGGCCTCTGGAGCCCCTTGGGGGGCGCCGGTAAGGCGCTGAGGTAAGAGGCTGCCTAGAAGGCCGGCAATCGGGGGCCCGAAAGCCACTGGGAGGCTGTTGAGTGGGCCGCTGGGACCACCGCGAACCACCACCATCAGCTGTTGGCTGAGTGCGCCTGCTAGAGGGGCCGCTGGGCCTGCTGGGAGTGGGCACAGGCCCATGAAGACCCGAGAGCTGCTGCCTGGTCTGCCTAGCTTGGGCAACCCGCTCCAGTGCCTCCAGGGCAGCTGCCCCAAACAGTTCCCCTGGCTCGACTGGCACGCTACGGAGGACTCTCCTACATGTCTCCGTTAGAGGAGACTGCGCCAGCCACACCTGGCGACGAGTCTGCACCAGAAAGGACATAACTCACCCCACTTCCCTAGTCATTAACGCAAAGGCCTGTAGTGATGCATCACTGAGGCCCAGCTAAGGAGGCTCAGCCGGAGCCTGCTGCAGAGAGGTGGAGACGGCCAGCATTAAATGGGAGAGGGAGTTCCCGATACGACCCATGCGTGACGCTGCGTCGTAGGCGCTACAGAGCAGTTCGTCTGTGACCTTGCACTGAGGCCGAGGGCACCTGGCATCAGGCCTTAGAGCCTCATCAGGAGCCAGAATCAGGGAGGCGATGGTGGGCTCAATGGGTGGAATGCGACCCAGCCCCACTCTCGCCGAATCCTGCATGGCAGCCAAGGTCCGGGCATCAGAGCCGGAGTGGGAGAGGTTCCTTGGTGTCACTCCAGTATGCATGGAGCTCCCTCAGGTACTCCTCTGAAGGAGGAACAGTGAGGGGGACAGTGGCAGGGCTACGCCTGAAAAAGGCGCTAGCCTGAGCCGGATCGGCCTGCGGAACCGGAAGCTGTAAGCGTGCCAGGGCCGCACAAATAATGGCCGCCATAGAGGCGTCCTCCTCCTGCAGAGAACCCTGAGCAGAGGAGTGGGAAGCCTCCTCGGGAGTGAGCAGGGCCTCGTCCTCCACCTCTTCGTTGAAGAGGTTAGCCGAAGCCGTTAGAGACATGACGTCGTCATGTGAAGGTGCGACAACCGAAGGGGGGCCGGGCGGCAAGCTAGCCGCCCCTATACCGGCCCCTGGCTGAAAGGCCAAGAAGAGCGTCTTCATCGTGCCCATGTCGGCAGCTAATTGATCCACCTTAGAGGACAGCCTATTTCTAGACCTCCTGTTGGGGGGTGACCCCCTAGCCGCCGTTCCCCCGCGTCGCCGGGAACGGCTCAACTGCTCTGGGGGGAAATGTGACGAGGAGAGGTGTTCGTTGGCTGCCGCCAAATGCTCCACCTCTGCAACTCAAGCTACTCTGAGCGCCCGAGGCATACAGCTACAGTTCATGCAGGCGTCCTGCGTGAGACCCTCCCTCAATTGCTCAAGACCAAGGCAAGAGGGGCAGCGGTCATGGCCGTCCTCGGGCTCAAGAGGAGCCATACAGGCACTACATGAATGAGCCATTATGTAGGTGGCCAGATGCAAGGCAACCGGGAGCGGGTGCGAGGACACAGCCTTCACCAGCTACCTGCTGAACGGGAGAGTAGAGCAATGCTCCTACTCGCCGAACACGACAAGGGATGTAAATGTCCTACACCCAAGTTACCAGCAAAGGGAGTGGGAGCGAGAGCACTGCCTTCACCTAGCTGAATAAAAGAAAAACAAAAAGAAAAGAAGCTCCACAGGACGGCTTAGCCGGTGGTTGCTGCGAGCCCCGCTACTGCTAAGTAGCTAACCGAGGAAACAGAGCTAAACTGTTAACTCCAAATTGCTAATAATAGCTCGGCAGAACAAAATAGCACAACAAGTGCAACTCCTGGGAGAGGGAGCGGAACCGCTGCCATCACCAAGAAAAAAAGTTAAGCAAAATAGTAAACAAAATAGCACGGGTAATCCCGGCGTCAGCCAACGCTGCGCGCCAGGGCACGGTCAGGCTGAGCGATGCTACTGCTAACTAATTAACAAGGAAACACAGCTAAAGCTGGAAACCCAAATGCTAATAATAGCTTGGTACAACGCCACGGTCAGCAGAGATACAAAATAGCACAGCAAGGCAACTCCTGGAAGAGGGAGCGGAAACGCTGCCGTCACCAAAAAAGTTAAAGCCAAGTAGTAAGCAAGACAGAAATCAGGACAGCTTGGCTGGGAGAGGGAGCGGAAACACTGCCATCACCGACCAAGCCGACACCAACATGTCCGTCGAAGTTTTCCGCGTAGCGTAGTTTTCCCACAGCTCCTGGGGGACGGGTAACCCGTAGCCCCGACTGGAATAGTCGCGAAACTGCACTCAGCCGGCTGTAAGCGGGGAAATCCTTAGATCCAACGTTCCAACGAACGTCTGTAGATTACAAAAATGCAACCACGGTACTCTCGCGAAGCGAGAAGATGAAAAGGAACCGATCCACTAATGACGCCGGCCTATATAGCCGTAGTCACGTGGGTCACAGGTGACTTTGTTGTTATTGGTACTCGAACTGCGCATGCGTGCGATGGACATATCCAGTGCTAAAAGCACCGCCTCTGGCGGTCAGTAGGGATGAAATAGAACGTTTCTTTTCAACTCTTTAGGCATGGTCAATCGTTTGAGGTAGCACTACTGTTTTTGCCATCCAGCTGATCCTATGGCAAAAGGATAGGGATGACCACAGCAGTGTTTTTTATACTTTTCCTCTTTAATTCAGTACCTCATTATGAGGTGTGCTTGTGTTGGAATTCAACAGACACTTTTCTGGAATGGCTGCCATACATTTGGAGATGCTGATTTAAAAAAAATTCGGAGTGGTCTCTTTTTTCCAGAGCTGTATGTCTGCACAGTCATTGGGCCACTATTGGTGTTCAGAATGAATATGCAGCTTAAGGAAAAACTAAAATGTTCCCATCTTACTAACAACTCAAAATGTACAAATAAACATTTCTGAGATTAAAAAATAAATAATCATTTATAAATACAGCCACCCTTTTCTTCAATAACAATCACAAGCAATGTTTCCGCCAGGGGGGCTTCTTGCCGTAATTTGACAGCCTTATTCAGCTCGGAACACCCTGAACTCGAGCTGAATAACGTTTACTCGCCCTAGCTCAGGCGAGGAAGGGTTTAAGTCAGAGAGGAAGGGTTAAGGTCAGGTAAGGAAGGGTTTAAGTCAGGTGAGGAAGGGTTTAGGTCAGGCGAGGAAGGGTTTAGGTCAGGCGAGGAAGGGTTTAGGTCAGGCGAGGAAGGGGACCATGTCACCTTTCTTTCATCTTTAAGGCCTTTACTGGGTAGTGTACTTTGATGCATGCGATGGAGCATTATCCTTCATAAAATCATGGTCTTTCTGAAAGATGCAGACCTTTTCGTGTTCCACTGATGGAAGAAAGTGTCTTCTAAAAACTGGCAGTAGGTTCAGGAGTTGATTTTGAGTCCATCTTCAACCTGAAAAGGTCCAACTAGCTCATCTTTAATAATATCAGCCCATACCAGATCCCCACCTCCAACTTGTTGGTGTCGAAGTGGAGCTGTGTGTATAATTCTGCACACCTTGATATAGAGTGTTGAGTGTTGACCTCCATAGACCACACCCTCCCTCATTACACAAATACACATCAGCTCATATGCTTGAATCCAATATGAATTGAAGTTCGTACAGCTTGGAGCTGGACAATTTGCATGACAAAATACTCACTTAGCTAATACTTGTCACAGAGTGTACACACAGACAGACAGACAGACAGACAGACAGACAGACAGACAGACAGACAGACAGACAGACAGACAGACAGACAGACAGACAGACAGACAGACAGAGCACACTGGGAGAAAGAGGGTGAAAAGAGGTGTATGAGATAAATAAAGAGCTTTTTGAACTGGACTCTTTAAAGCAGAGACACTACATACTGATATACACCTGAACATCAGCAGGAGAGGACTCTTTAAAGTAGAGACACTACATACTTATATACACCTGAACATCAGCAGGAGAGGAATCTTTAAAGTAGAGACGCTACATACTGATATACACCTGAACATCAGCAGGAGAGGACTCTTTAAAGCAGAGACACTACATACTGATACAAACCTGAACATCAGCAGGAGAGGACTCTTTAAAGTAGAGACGTTACATACTGATATACACCTGAAAATCAGCTGGAGAGGACTCTTTAAAGTAGAGACACTACACACTGATTTACACCTGAACATCAGCAGAACATTTCCTCTTTAACTCCATTTGCAGGTGTTCGCTTTTAACAGTGAAGAGGCGAACAGAGATCGGTAAGAATCATATCTACTGTTATTTTCACACTTCTGGTTTGAAGATCTTTTGGATTTGCATGAATTTGGGATTGTTTACAATTGTCCATATGAGGCCTCAAATAAAGTGTGCGTGCCCGCGTGTGTGTTTAGTACTCCCATGAAGAGAATGGCATGTGTTGCTGAGGAGGATATCTGTGTGCCTCAGCCTAAGAAACCCAAAGTGGATCTGCAAAGGAGAGGTGTGTAAATGTCCCTCTTTTCTCATTACAGGATTTTGGTCTCATACCTTTTTTTTTTTTGTCTGAATGAAAAAGTTATTATGCTTTCTCCATTCATTACTCATTACCAGTCCTGCTGTACGTGAGGAAGGAGTGTGATGAAGTGTTTGATGCCTTAATGCTGCGCTCCCCAACCCTTAACGCACTGACAGAGGCCGTGAGTATTAGCAAAATATTGTTCTGCTGCTTTAGTCTGAATAATGGAACATAGCTACATCCATTTTGCCCCAGATCATCAATACAATTCTTTTTAAGATGGTAATAAACATGTAGGGCCTCATAGTGTTTTTTAATGTCTCTCAGATCTCAGAGAAATACGCACTACCAATACACAAGAAGGCCAGAGTTTACCAGAAAAGCAAAAAAGGGTGAGTGAGCTAAATGCTAACACGAGCATTTGGAAGTTATACGGTTTAACGTGTTCTCCATATTTGCTTTCTTTGTTAGCTAACATTTGCTGAGTAGCACTAAATACAAAGGTAGCTGAGGATGATGGGATGTTGTGAGTTTTGAGGTTATAATGCATAGGTGGATATTATACTTAAAAGACAGGATAAGTAAAATAAGTAGTACAACAGTGTAAATATACTCTGTTACAAGTAAAAGTACTTCATTTACATATTAAATTGGACCTAAATTAAAGTACAAAAGTTTTAGCTTTAAAATATATTAAAATGTAAAATGTACTCATTATACACAATGGCCCATATATGAGTTCCGATGCATTAATTACTTTTTTGTTTAACTATATACTGCCTGGTAACCTGTTACATTTACACAAGTTAAAAAAAGAGTTGTGAAATAAATGTAGTAAAAAGAACAATATTTGCTTCTGAACTGTAGAAGTATTGAGTAGCAGTATATGTAGTCCCAGGTGATGTACCTCAAACCTGTATTTACGTACAGTATTTCATTGCTGTACTCTCATACTGTCCCATCTTTCCCAAGTGATTGACATATTTCAGTCTTTACCAAATTCATGTAACGACCTACAGACCAACATTACCATTCATGGGATTAAATGAAATAGATATGCAGATGACCTCAGAAGCGCTGTTCACTGTAGACTTTGCCTCAAAGTAACGGGAACTCTGGTCTGAGATGTGTTTCCTGTCCCTCAGGGTCCTGGTGAACATGGACGACAACATGATCCAGCACTACTCCAACGAGGACACCTTCATCCTAGCTGTTGAGAGCTCTGCGGAATCCTTTTGCGTCACTCTGTCAGAAATCTGAGGGTTGTTAGGCACAGCACCAAATTCACCGTGAATGAGGGGGGGGGGGGCTAGCAGTATTAGATTAGCAACAAGATAGTCTTGGTTTGTTGGTTAAACGGATCCATGGCTAAACTCCTCCTCCCCTCTGCATCAGGTGTTTATCTTCAGGAACACACGCCTACCGAAGTGCCCAGACTTTTGGGATCTTTAGTTTTTTTTCGGACCTGTTAACTTAAGTTCGTATGCAGATAGACAGGAGGTAGTTGTTCCGGTCCCCACAGAGCACCGGCCTCCTGCTGTGTCCGCCGGATGAACAGCAGTGTTTGCTTCCTCTGTGCTCCAGTTATTCTCAACGTCACCTCTGGTGGTGAAAGCTTTTCAATGACTTGACCAGGTGTATGAAAGGCATAGTTTTCTGGCACTTAACAGTTTAAGTTAATGGATTAATGTTTTGTATGAATATTGTTATTTTTTCAATTCCCTATAAAGTGCTTTTGTCAAGTTTTTAAACTGCATTTCTCTTTTTTTTTTGGTTGCCCATCTTTTATTGATGGGTCATATTGTAACTGGTGCCCATAAGTGCATGGGAAATCCCAGTCTCCCATAGTGGTGACATGCTGGTGTCTCAGCATCTATAATTGCATGAGGCCTGGTTCTGGAGATGCTGGAACAGGACAGTGAGTCTCCAGTATGCTGTTGAACTGTTTTGCTTCCCCTGTGCATGTGTTTATTGTTTTTCCTCCTTCTGAAGAGACTGTACTCATTAGTGTTTATGACATCAGTCGGGGACTTAACTGCTCCATCCATTAACACAATCTTTTTCTGAGGCCCCGGCAAATATTAGAGCCTAACAGTGAAACGTTTCAAGCCTGTTTACACCTGATTAATTGTATCCTATTAGCATCCTTAATTTGCTTCATGCAACATAATGTACAGTATTTTGAATAAGTCAATAAATATTATTTTATATGCATCCACTTGTCTTGTTTTTTTGTTTTTTTTTACTATTTAATATGGCACCCTTTATTAAGTCAACAATAGGAACACAATAGTTGCCAGGTTGTGATGAATAATACCTGTTTATTTAATGTTTTTTTGCTTGTAAATGTTCTAAATTGTGGTCGGCATCCTCTGTGGTCTTCAGGCAGCGTTTTAAACACGTGCTAATTATTTGGTTGTATCTGGGCTGGTATGAATAAAGCTGCTTAAATACAAATGTGAGGAACAGTATTAAAACTCCTTGGCAATGTTTATTTATTGCACTTGCTCTTAATGCTAATCGAAGCAAATTGAATCATTTTGTGTCAGAGTTGGATTTAAACTGCTGGATGATTTCAGAGTCAGAAGTGGTGATTAGGTTTTGTAATGGTAGGACTAGCACTCGATACAACATGATGGATACAACCTACGTCATGCAGCCCCCACCATACTTCACTGTAGGGACAGTTTTTCTTGAGGCGTATGCAAATGTTAGGTTTGCTCAACACATGGTGTTAAGGGAAATGTTTACATATGTCCTCAGTTATTATATGTATAGACTCTAGAGCAGGGGTATTCAACTAAAATTCAACAAGGTCCAGTTAGAGAAAATCTCCCCATGCAAAGGTCCGGAACATCAAAATGTCTAACTTGCTTAATGAATTAGTGTGATATATATTGAAGTAGCCTGTAGCTTTATCAACGTCTGCATGTCATCAACAGCTGACTGCCAATCAAATAAAGAAAGTACAATTCAAAAACAACAATATTGATTGTCAATTAGCATTGAACTATACAGATATACAGTGAATACTGTGGATATGGGTAATGTTCCTCTCTGGCTGCATTTAAAGATAAAATATATAAAATAGCTTTTGAAAATGTGTGCATCTTAAAAGTGCTTGATTTTAGATAAATAAAATAAAGTGTAGCAGCAGCTTGAGTTTCCCTTTTTCTTTGTTAACCGTTTCACATCATGACTTAACAGTTTCAGCCGATTATAGAATAATATCAGTCTTTACACGTCATAACAATTGAACAGTTTAAAAGTTTCTCTTTCTTTCCCTATTATATTGCTCACTCACTTCTTTTTTAATTCAGTGCGAGAATTGAGCTCGAGCTTGTCCTGTCAGGAGTTTAAATCTGGGCTGAAATGGTGTCAGGGCCATTCTCATACACATGCAGGTGCTTATTGGTTAGCCTCGGTTAGCCTGCCCTGGAACCATATTTATTTTTTGTGAGCTCAGTTCTGACTTGAGAGGGAATGTTTGGTCAAACACTTTGTGTTTTGTCTCATAGTGGCGTTTTGGCACTTTTAATGAGCGCCACGGTCTCTGAACAAATGAGACACACTGACTCTGTGCTCCCAGTGGGCAGGATGAACATGAATGAGTCCGTCCACTCAGGGTTAAAAGCTCTGTTCTCACTGTCCACTTTCCTCTTCTTGGAGAGCGCCATGTGTAATTATTTGTCTCTCCCTGTCTGCCGCTAACACGCCTGTTCACTCTCCTCTCCGCTTCTCTCCCTGTATCGCAAATTATTCTCTTCACTCACTTTCCTCCCCGCTTCTCTGTGCCGCTCTCTCATCTCTTCTTCTGTATTTCTCTCCCTGTATCGCTCACTCCTCTCTTTCGCCCCCTGTCGGCAGCGGTTAAAATAGAATTGCCCTGTCAAAATTGAAATCCCCTATTAATGTATTGATTATAGGTCCGGGTCCGGATCCGGACCGCGGTCCGCCTGTTGCCGACCCCTGCTCTAGAAAGATTATGTCTATTCTGTACTGTAGGGAAGTAATATTGGTATTGTACCACTGTGAGGCACTGTAACCATGGATGTATAATAAGAACTGGATACAGCGTGGGAGGCAGGGCCTCATTCATTCCTATGATGCGGCTTTCACACCAGTGCTTTTCCCGTTCTAGCTCCGTGCTAGAGCTTTTCTGGTTCAGCTCCGGTTTCCCTTTTCTGCTCCCGTTCTGTTCACACTGCCCAGAGCTCGACTGGTGCTGCCGCTGCTCCGTCATGCCATCACCGTTTACATCGCTGATTTGCTCCCCAACGGCGTTACGGCACTCACAACAAAAACAACAATGGGGGACTGCGTCGGGTCGATGATCGTGTTGCTTTTAATCACACAAAGCCAGATTAAATTAAATATCGACTTCTCCAACCTTATGCTTTTCCCCAGAGTGCCGCGATTCATTGTTTATTAATGTGTTTCAGCGGCATTTACCGACCGCTGCAGTGCTTGCTGCTCTTCCACGGGAGTTTATTCTCCCGTTAGCTCCCGGTTAGCTCACACTGCAGCGGCCGCTCTAAAGTATTCACTGTCCGACTGTCACACAAGCAGCTGATACATATTCCCAGTTCCCCTTAAGTGAATGTGTGTCAGTCTGAATTGACGCTGTTTGGCATCACAACGCTGTTATGAAAGTTTCTCTGGTATAAAATGGGTGATGTTAGCATAGCAACCGAAGCTAAACTGAATACTTGCTATTGCTATCCTATTGTGGCATAAACCGTTTTTTACAGGCGTATTTTTATTATGATTCTACTTATGATAGTCGGACACGACAATCTGTGCAGCCCATGTATTGATTCCATCTGATAGCTAATACAAAACAAAATGTCTGCCTCTCTCCACAATGATCAATAACAGTGAACGGATGGTCAAAGTAAGGTACAAATAAACAGAATCATACGAAGCCTTGTTAGTGTTGCCTGACTTTATAAAGTGTGTTTTTTTTAATAAGTGTGTGGTTGCCCTTAGTCACTTTGCTCAGCACTACTGCTTGTAGGCATGACGAGACTCTTCAGTCGACCCATGTTCAGGGGAGGTGGGTTTAGTTTCCTGCACGCCTCAACGTAAGAGAGACGTAAGCGACGCCGCCTCTTAGCTCCGAAGCTCTTGCCTCTTGACCGACAATTCTTTGGAGCTGGAAGTGAACCGGATTCCGGAGCTAAGAGGCGGCACCTCTGCGGTGTGAACAGGAAAAAACGGTACTTTTCAGGCTCCAGCTCTGAGCCGGAGCTGAAAACGCATTGGTGTGAAAGGGGCATGAGAGTTGCTCATTGGCGCATGATGATAAAATGGCCCAACTTTTGAGAGAGCGAAAGGTCACAGATTACCCAGCATGCCTGAGAAGTACCCGTATGTGCGCTCATAGCGCATGCGCAACTTTAACCAAAATGCTCGTTCACATCAAGCACGTCAATTTGCGTACACGTAACAGCACAGCGCGTTCATGACAGCATGGTAATGATTTGTTATCATGATGGATTTGATATTAACGAGGCGGCAGTTAGCAGCTAGCTAGTAATTATGCTAATGTGAACATCAATCGTTATGTACTTATATTACGCTGTAACAGGATCTTGTGATATCCAAGCAACAGAGCTTCATTTAGCATGAAAGAATGATTGCACTGTGTATATATATATATATATATATATATATATATATATATATATATATATACATACAGTGCAATCAGCTTCTTAGTGCAATAAGAAGCTACAGGGACGTTAATCTAACGTCGGTAATATTAACTTTATTTAATACAACATTTACGGTACAAGATTTAATCATACAGCCCATGTAGTATAATAATGAATTACAGCAAACATGTGCAATATATCCATTATTACAGCTCCGTGGGATGGCAGTAAGACGATATGGGTCCGTTCTTATTGTGCATCCATGGGTAAAGATAAACGCAACTCACATTGGTTTCTCATACAGCATCTCTGTAAACTACGTGTATTCACTGAATTTCACTCTCTGCCTTTAACGGCTCGTTGTATCTAGTTAATTATACAAAACATTTCATTGTGATGGTAGCCGGGGCATAGCTGCAATGCTAAATACTTAGCTTACCTAGCTGCACACGAGCTAACGTTGTGTCTTGTAGGCTAACTTAACTGTTACAATCATTCCCCGAATTCACTTTAATGGCATTATGATTCAATAAATCCGGTTCACTTAAAGGGCTGATCTTGCGTTTGGGTCAACATCAGCTAACGTTTGGTTAATTAGACATTGCTAGTTTGGTTAGCTAAAGCTTCAACCTACTAAGCTAGTCAGCAATTTGTTAATGTGAGTCCACTGACAGCAGACAACTGCAACAACTTCAACAACCCAGCAACGAGGTTTCACTATACATCATTACATTTAAACATGTATAACGCGGGATAATAAAGACTTTGGTTCAATAATAATGTTCTACAACTACACTTTTTATTTTATCTTACTTTTATTTCTTTTGATCGTTGAAACGATTTTAGATGAACGTTATGCTCCATTTTTACACATTTGGGTGGTTGGAAATAACCCTGAGTCATGTTTTTGGTCCTTAAATTAAATACATAGATTTCAGTCATTTATTTTGAGGACAACATTATTCAGTATCTTATTTGCATGTTGCAAATAATACATATTCTTAGGATATTCTTTACATGTTATGCTGTATAGAAGGGCCTCAACTTAAACTTAATTTTAATTTCAATGAATGTGCTTAAAAATGAGCTTTATGTTTAAATAGTTTGATTTGTCTCTTTACTCAGTTGTTTGATCTATCAATGGTTTAAGCTCTGACTAACTTAACTCTTCTTACGTTTCTCCTTCTTCATCCAGTCTATTATGTCCTATAACGGAGGGGCCGTCATGGCCATGCGAGGGAAGAACTGTGTGGCGATAGCAGTGGACCGGAGGTTTGGCATCCAGGCTCGGATGGTCACCATAGACTTCCAGAAGATCTTCCCCATGGGAGATAAGCTGTATATTGGGCTGGCAGGACTGGCCACTGATGTTCAGACAGTGTGAGTGTGTAGACCTCCACCTTGTTCTCTCAAAGTGGCTAAACAGTTGTGAACACCAGGGAACTATGATGACAGGATTGATTTACAACTCTATAAAGCTACAACTCTCAGATCTAGATTAAGTAAGACTTCTCATTTAGAGAAAGCCTGGAGTGTCAAGTACAATACTACACCTATAATGTTTATACCAACAACAAAAGTGTTGTAGTTGAATAGTATTACTATGCATTCTAATAAATAGGGGAGAAAATGTTATTAGAAATTCTGCTATCCATAGCTTTGAAATAAGTTAGATTTGTGATGACTGAATTCAATGTAAATATCTGAGGATTGATGGACGTCTTTGCCTTGTGTGTAGATCCCAGAGGCTTAAATTCAGACTGAACCTGTACGAGCTGAAGGAGGGTCGCCAGATCAAGCCCAAGACCTTCATGAGCATGGTGTCCAACCTGTTGTACGAGAAGAGGTGAGTGCACTGAACTTAATATAGACCCATGTCCACATTTAAGCTGCTTACAGTAGGCACAAATACCTGCATAAATGGTAAATATGTCATGCTCTCATCAGGTTTGGGCCATACTACATCGAGCCTGTGATCGCCGGAATAAATCCAAAAACCTCCGAACCATTCATCTGCTCCTTGGATCTGATTGGCTGCCCCATGGTGACAGAAGACTTTGTTGTGAGCAGAAGTTGTGGTTCTCTCCTTGTTGCATTATTATTTGCACAGTGGCAGCTCTTTAACCTGCATTGCAGCACCTTCATATTCACTGACCACACTCACTAGAGGAAGTAGGGCTGTGTGATATATTGCTATTGTAAAAAAGATGTTTACTGAAAAGATTAAATGATACTAAGAAGACTGAATAATACATGGTTTCTTATTTACATTTACAATAACCCTCAATGGCCATACATGGGAGCGTCACCAGACCAATTGTCATCTCTAGAATATTGTTGAATGAATTAAGCCTGAATGTAGATGAAAGTTGTATATTGAGTAGGGCTACACAATTTACAACACACAAAAAGATGTTTACTGAAAAGATTAAATGATACTGAATAATACATGGTTTCTTATTTACAAGACTACAGCTCCATGACTTTATTCCAATGGGACGACAGACACTGACAGATTAGACAAGGCACAGCAAATAACCCCAATCTTGTCAATTAATGCTAGTGCCTCACCTGGTTTTGTTAGCATGTGCATTATGGGCACAGCCCTGCTTTGCAGAAGCTGATATTTTCTTCTGACTAATCCTATGACTCTTTCGACATGAATACGCACATTAGCTATTTTTCTTGTCTCTTCCACCTCGTATGCTGACAGCTGACTTTTCCCCCTGGTGAATGCAGGCATCTTTAGTGAAGCACAGTAAAATCCCACACTATCGCCAATATCAAACCCACGGTCTGCTAGGACAATATCTCCAGGTAACAGGTATTTTAGGAGCCCACTCTGTATTGTGATCTGTTTATCACTAACTCTTCCTCCCCAGGCACAAGATATGTAAGTGACATAGCCTTGGGGATCAACACCAATCAGAAATTTAACAGTCTGGTGATGCTTGTAGTTGGACCATGTTTGTGCTCTAGCTAGTAAATTAGAGGGCCTCTCAATAAAAACTTCAAAACAGTCAACAATCACAGCAACTCTACATCCAAATGCCTGTCTGAATCCCATTGGCATTGTAGCTTGAAGTACATGTCGCTCTGGCCACTCAATTATAAATTCTGTACTCTCATGAAGTATGTCAATTAACTTATGCCAAATTCTAGAAGCAGTGGAGAGAGAGATGTTGAACCTGAAAGCCAAATCTTTCAGAGGGAGATTTAGTCTCAGCCTCAGCAAAACTAAAATGAACTGTTCAAATTTGGAGAGCACAGTTGAAAAACCTGAAGTAAAACTAAGAAGTTGGGGAGCCCGGTGTAAAGCTTTGTCTTCTCTTCGTTGTTCTCAAAGGACTCCTGGTTGAACTTTGTGTCCAGTCCGAAGATCTCCCAGCTCTGTTGTGTTCTGTCTCAGAACATCCTCCATCCTCTCAATGTCCTCCCTCGTTAAATCAGTCTGGCATCCTGCATTTGCATACAATATAGCAGTAGCAAGCATAATTAGTTATTTAAAATAGTCAAATATGGATGTGAATTGTTGTGAAGTTATCTTTTTGACAACCTTTTTACACACATGCAAGTTCTCTGTTCCAATTATTGCAGATTCTCAAGTTAGTACTCTATTTTCTAAACCTAAACCTAATTCAAAGTTTTCATTGATTTTCTGACAATCACATTTGTAATATTTAATAATAATGCTGGTGGTTAATTTACCTTGTTGGTCATTCAATATCCCACTGGTGTCCTCTGGTTGTGGGCTGTCAGACGGGGGCTGCGTCGGTTCTGGGCTCTCGGTTGTCTGCAGGAGATCCAACAAAGCCTCTGCACATTCTGATTGCCTTTGTTGGTCTTCCTTGAGCTCCATCCTCTGCTCTCGTCGAAGAGATGCCTCTGATCTGGGCTTACTTGTTGTGTGGTAACCGAGGCTAACAGTGGGAGCCCAGTCTACCGACTCAACGTCACCCAAAGCGCTAGGGCACCCTAAAAAGTCCCAACAAAGTCCATATTAGACTACAGGTAACTTAAACATGATCAGTATTACTAAGTAAATAAGCATTTAACCACAACCCAATAATACATAAACAAAGCCACAAAAACCAAGTTAGCTAATACCTCTGATGAAGTGGTCGCTGCAGACACGTGCATTAGACGACTCTGCTCCTCCCGACCGCAGATGTAGGTTTGAAAGCCATTTTTTCCGGCGTTCTTCGGTTAGCTTCTTAAATTGCTCAGCTTTATGGACGACAACCTTCGGCACTCGGTAAAACCTCTTGTTTTTCTCTCGGCCGGATCGATTGGAACAACCGTAAACTACACAACACACCGGCATTTTCTAAATGGTAACAGCAGCTAGATCCTCTGTAGAAAATTATTTCCTGACCTCCAATGGAATTTCGCGCCAAAGGAATGCAGCGGTGTGACGTCAAGTGAAACCAAGCTATAGCTCCAGCCCCCACCCTCCCTGTGAGCACAGTGTGCTCTGATTGGTCGGGACCTCCTGAACACGTAACATGAACGTGCCGGGCAGCGCGGTCCCGTGGGTTAGATGCACGTTCATAATGCAGAGGGAAATAACTCTCGGAATAACGTTATTAGCACATTTTTACAACTTGAGGAACAAATGTTTTTAATAAGGGCTATACAAGTGTTCATACTGGGTAGTTTATTTAGTTAAAAAAAAATTATCCAACGATTTACAGACCACTCTTTCCCAATGTAAGTCAATGGGAAAAAGTGTTTCCGGTGTTGTGTCAAATTGTGCATCCCCGTCGTGAAATGCACCCCCTAGCCTGCGGTAAAAAGCAACCCCCCAAAAAAGATGCTTCTATTAATCCCACCCTCAAGCACTTTGGAGGGTATAGTTGTTGGACTAGTACCAATAAATGAAGCAAATTTCATGGATGTGACACGTTTATTGTCAGAGATAGCAAGGGGTGCATATCGTGGCAACCAGGCTGTTCATAAAAAGCACCCCCCAAAATAAAAATGTTTCTATTAATCCCACCCTCAAGCACTTGATGTAAAAATAAACAATACATTGTAAAGCACAAGTACAAGCACAAGTATACAGACAGGATGTCACAATTAAATAAAAACATATATTAAATACAAAATTAACTGAAAAATAAGTGACGAATGAATGCAAAATCCAGGATTCGACAACCTAGACAACATAGAATAGCGGACTATACGTTAAAATGCGTGTTCCCGTGTCAAGCATGGATGTATCAAGGGGTGCATTTCACGACGGGGGTGCATAATTTGACACAACACCGGGCCTGGCAATCAAACGGAAGTGTAGTACCGCTGTTTGGCCACCAAGAATATTTTCATCTGAGTCCGGCGCACTTCCCTGGGGCTTGACTGTGTGTGTTACGTGCTACATAAGGACGCAGGCTTGCGTCATGCAAATGAGGGTGTGTTCACCTGATGCACGTGTACACTGTCAATGTGTGTTCATTCTAAGTTAGCTCGGCTGAGCGAAAGGGATCACCTGAGAAGCAGAGGAAAATAAATCATGCTCAAGGGCTAAACAGTTCATCGTCTCCGTCTCCGTCTCCACTATTTCTCTCCGAGTGCAACACATGAAGAAGCTGCCATCATAAACCTTAACACATGGGCTTTAAATGTTGGCAAAAAATGTCCATCATCATCTCACCACACCACTATACACCGATCAGCCATAACATTATGACCACCTGCCTGATATTGTGTAGGACCCCCCTTTTCAGCCAAAACAGCCCTGACTCGTCGGGGCATGGACTCTTGACCTCTGAAGGCAACCCGGTATCACGGCAAGACGTGAACATGTGACGATTTACCATGCTGGGTGAAGATGTCACGATTTCGTCCCTTCAAACGTGACAGTTACACAGTATTGTTAACCCATGTTAACCAGTGGAGATATAACCGGAAATACCAAGCAAATGCTACCCCGACGTAATGATTTATTTTTTAATAGTCACACTCGATTACGCCGATTTTCTTGTTGCCCCAGCTGGTCGACACCTATTTTAGCAGAAACAAAGGCTACATTAATGTATTAAATCAATGTTAATCCATGCGTGTGGATGTGGAATTAATGGACGAGACGTTGTGCGATTGAGTTGCCAGGCAACAGCTTCGGTTCATGTTAATTTACAAACTCTTCAACTACAACCGTAATTATATTTAAAAACATGTTAGAAGGCCTCACGAAATACTTTAATGCAAATTAAAATGTAAATGCGAAGGAATGTGTGTATAACAAAATACATCGGTCATAAACTAAACCGGAAACAGACGTAGGCAAGATCCTCAGCTCGATGTTTGGATGGTTTAGCCGCAATGCATGCTGGGATTTGGTGTTTATGTGATGTGAAATCTGAAAACGTTTTTTAAAAATACAATAATACTTTATTCCGAGTGTGCTTGCTTTTCTCTTTGAAAGTCATCACATAACGGCATTGTAATACACGGTTCGGTTGCATTAAATATGACATATCTGCCGTAATTCTCTATTTATAGAGCCCTGCTGAGAAGACTTCTAGACAAACAGGAGAACTGCCGCCAAAACTGAAAATGTGACGTGGATCATAAATATATAAGCAATTAAACAACATCTTACATTTCTTTTCACACAATACGTCTCCTAGCAGTATCAACACTGACTTTTATATTTGATCCAATTGGTAGATAGGCTGTGTTTACACCATAACGGTGCAGAGCTGATAGAAAGGGACACGTGGTGGTTGAAGAACGTTATTGAATTTTATTATTTTATTATTAAATATTAATTGGATCCCTATAAAGTATATTCATTACTCGTTATTCTATACTAATAGTTAATTAAAGACTGTATATAATGACTATTTTGCACATCCCTTTTTTTTTTTTTCTTCTTTTTTTTTCTGAAATGCTGTAGTGTTTTGTGAAATGCTGTGGTGTCTTGCACTTCAGGGCCACCGTACAGTAGCATCAACTACTCAAAATAAGTCAGACAAGCTCATCAACATGGCACTCCTAAACGTTCGATCAATCAAGAATAAGACTTTTTTAATTAATGATTATATTTCTGAGAATAAATTACACTTCATGTTTCTTGTGGAAACTTGGCTAAAAGACGATGGGGCTGCCCCTGTTAAAACAAAAAACACAAAATGTTACAAAATGTCCCCATGGATAAATCAGACTGTGCGAAAATTAAAGAGACTCTGTAGTGTAGAACAACAGCTGAACGGAGATGGAGGAAAACTAAGCTTGTGATTCACCAAAGTATACTGAAGGAACATATCTGTGTATAAAACAATGCCTTCCGCATGGAAAGAAGGAAACACTTGAATATTCGAGAACTGCGGCAACTCCAGAGTACTATTTAAGACTATTGACTCTCTGCTTAGTCCCACACTGGACAATCACAGCCTTCAACTCCCATGAGCATCCAATTAATAAGCCGGCAGTCCTGAGCCGCTTCAGCACAATCTCTGAAACTGAACTGTGTACAATTGTGAGACAAAGTAAGGCCTCTACCTGCAGCCTTGACCCTGTCCCCACGCAGCTACTGAAAAAGGTTTTTAACAGTGTGTCCACAGATGTTTTGAAAATAATAAACACATCACTGGAGACGGGCATATTTCCCAGTGCACTTAAAACAGCTGTTGTAAAGCCCATCTTGAAAAAAACTAATCTAGACAGTACAGTACTAAACAACTACAGGCCGATATCGAACTAACCCTTCATCAGTAAGATTCTTCAAAAAATAGTTGTGGCAGTGGGGTGTGGTTAGGGCGCCGGCTGCTGGAGGGATGGGAGTGGCTTGGCCGGAGACCAGAAAGCTGAGCAGAATCATGTTCAGCAGAATCAGCTCTCAGTATAAATGCTGGTAACCCGGTTCTGCTCTCTCGCCTGCAGTAGGCTCGATCCTGAGCCAAGGATCCACGGACCCCGAGCAGCCTCAGGACCTAGCGGGGCTAACGACAATTGTGTTTTGTGAACTTCCCCCTCCGTGGAAATAAACTGTTCCATTTTCCCCCAAACCACCTTCTCCTTTGTCTGTTTTTAACCCTGTGTGAGCCAGAATGCTCACAGTAGTTTTGTAAGTAATTCCACAAATGGACTCTTGACAAGGCAAACGTGTTAATTGAAAACCATTCCAGGTGATGACCTCATAAAGTTGACTGAGAGAAGCCAAGAGTGTGCATAGCTGTCATCAAGGCAAAACGGGGCTACTTTGAAGAATCTAAAATAAAAATCATAATCTAGATAATACCATATGTGTTCTTTCATAGTTTTGATATCTTCAGTATTAATCTACAAAGTTGAAACAAATTAAAAAAATTAAAAACTTTGAAAGTGTGTCCAAACTTTTGACTGGTAGTGTAAGTCTTGGAGAACATGAGTCAAATGTACATTAATTATCTTCAGGTGTTGCACAAGGAAGCTGCCTTGGTCCGTTGCTCTTCTCATTATACATTCTACCACTGGGTAACATCATGAGTGAATATAATATCATATATGCTTTCATATCAAGTAGGTTGGACTACTATAATGCACTCTTCGCTAGTTTTTAAAAAAATCAATAGAAAAGCTCCGACTTATCCAGAACTCCGCCGCCAGGCTTTTAACAAAACAAGAAAAAGAGAGCACATTACTGCTGTTTTATCTGAAGTACATTGGCTGCCTGTGTCTTTTAGAATTCACTATGGTTTTATCTCCCTGGACGAGTCCTGAGGTCTTCTTCAGCTTTTTAAATATCCCTGAAGTCCACCAAAAGAAAATGGGTGAAGCCGCTACGCTCCCAAACTGTGGAAAACCCAGGAAATATCAGAGAGGCCAACTCAGTGGACATTTTTAAACACCAGCTAATAACTAGAGAATGCAATTCCTGAAGGAATTGCTCGTGGGAATGCTTTATGCTGAAAAGCTGACGGTAAACTGCTATGCTGAAATGTAAAAGAAAGTGAAGAATTTAAATTGAAATGATACATGAACACTGGGGGCTTGAATGTGTGATGAGAGAAGAAAAGAAAGTAAACTGGCTTGGAAAAGCAGCAGAATATTTGAACAGCAAACTTCTGAGCTAACTTGATGGTGAATGATCTGTCGCCATGCCAACGGCATTTGATGACATCCCATAATACGGTTAGATGCGTTGATGGCTGCATCGTTACCAAACCTCTGAAGTTTTGGGCCGTTTGGAGCATTTTCACTGAAGTTATGAGAAAACCGTGTTTCATGGCGAGCCTTGTGTTACCATGGAAACAGAAATTGAAGAAATCTCAAAACTGTCCCGTAGATGTCTTCACGGCTGGACTGTAGCACACATGTGAAGTTTGAGCACTTTTTGAACATTTTCATAGGAGTTATAGCGACATTGTCTTTTATGGCGAGGGATGCGTTTCCATGGAAACGGCATATGATAACACCCCATAATTGACGTGGAGCTGTTGAGGGCTGGACGGTTAACCATTATCTGAAGTCTGGTGCTGTTTTTACCCTTTTCATAGGCGCTACGACAACATCGTGTTTTATGGCCATGGCAACAGCCTATGGTGAGATCTCAGATTTGGCGTAAAGCTGTTGAGGCATGGAACGGTGATATACAAGCGAAGTTTGGGGGACGATCGGACCTTGTCCATTGGAGTTACAGCGACATTGTGTTTTCAAGGTTCAAGGTTCTTTATTTGTCATACGAACATAGCTACGAGTAGTTATGTCGATGAAAATCTTAGGTCACAGGCTTCTCCAACAGTGCAACACAATAATACAGAAAAACAGAAAAAAATAAATAATATATATATATATATAGTGCAAGTAAATATTAAAAAGTAAATACAAAAAGAAAGTTTTATGGCGAGGGATTTCATGGAAACGGCATATGAAGACACCCCATAATTGACGAAGAGCTGTTGAGGGCAGGACCATTAACCATTATCTGAAGTCTGCTGCTGTTTTATGGCGAGGGGATGCGTTGCCATAGTAACATTACATTACGTAACATCAGATTTGATGTAGAGTTGTGTTAACCATTATCTGAAATCTGCTGCTCTCAGCATGTCAGTTGGAGTTATGACATCATCGTGTTCCATGACACATGTGTTTATATTTGAGCTAAAGACGTGTCCAGAGATCAAAGGTTTCCATGGTGATGTGCAGTAATCAGTGAGAGGAGAGCATTTTCATTCTTCTGAATGAGAGATAAACCTCTTACATGTGAACGTTTTGTTGAAGAACCGTAACAGATATCGGTGACATTTCAAAGTGTGAAGCATGTCAAGGAACTTGAGCATCCGAAGTGTAGTTTTTGTGTACTTTCGGGTTAATAATGTGTCCTTTTTGGCAGATTAACTTAAGGTGTGCGGCTGCTGTGGTGGGGAAAGGTGAGGCTGAATTTACAATGGGGTTTAAGGGTGCATTCACACCTAATAGTCAGTTTTTCTGGTGCGCACTAGACGACAGTTTGTTACATTGTTTCACTTTTCAGAAGGTTCGGTTTGCGTTCACATGGCCAAAACTCAAATGGACTATAAACTTTAAACAAAAGTCATGTGCACGGAAATGCTGTTCAACCATTGGTCAGACATTAAGGGGGTAAAAACGCAAATCCCGGCAATTTCTACCGGAGCCTCTGGCATGGAGCATCTGCAGGTTATTCTCATGCTGCTGTTAATCTGGAGAGTAACAGACTCTAGCGGCCCTCGTATATGATTATATCATCAGACAACGTCCGTTAAAAACCATTATAACACATAATGAGACGTTCTGCAGTAAGGAGGGGCGTTTCACAGACGACAGGTGTTCTTACTTTTATGTAGCTGACGGAGAATTTTTACTTTAAACAACACTTTACACAACACTTCTTTCTGCTTCACTCTTTAACTAAACAACCGCGGATATCTTGAAAGACTCTTTCGCTAAAGATTTTGAAGATATCCTCGTTCTTGTGACACGTAAATACTACGCTTCCTATGTTTTGGTGCGGACTGCGTTCACACCAGCAATGAACCGCTCCAGAGTTCGCAAGCAAGCGCTCCGAGACCACCTATTTTAGCGGACCAGAGTCCGGTTGTTTAGTTCACTTAAGAGGTCTCGGATTGTGTTCACACCGGCCCAAATGAACCGCACCAAGCGGCTAAACACACCAGGGTTCGATTCAACCGGACTATACAAGGCAGGTGTGAACGCACCCTAATGGAGACATGTTGAACGTTTTTGTCACTTCATGCCCTCAAGAGGCATTTTGTTTAATTATTTTGCTTAATTTCTTCTTTTTTTTTCAAGCTAAGAGATGTTTTCCTATTTTTGTCATGAAAAATTATGTCTCAGGAATGTAGGGTTTGGGAATTATGGCAGGTTTAAAAGAAAATATGAAGGCAAAATTAAATCTGTACTCCACTCTAGCTGTGACATCACACACTCTAAAATCTGAAGAAGGCCTCTTTACCAAGGTCTGAACCAAGCGGCAAACTCTGGGGCAGAGCCGGGACACCAATAAGGAAGTGCCACAAACTGCAGATCGTCAATTGGCCGATAGGCGATGACTGCAGAAAGGATGAATTTCCATAGACCCCCATGTTAAAATGCCCAACTTTACAGCAGATAAACCCCTAATAGCTCATTCTCTTGCAGATTGTCTCGTTTGATGATGAATGTAACATTTATATAGTGGAACTACACTGTTTTATCAAAACCAAAGTGCCACGCAGTAACTTCGAATGCATGTATTTCATGTTAGCTTAGCTTCTTAGCCTGAGCTAGCTCTGTTACTTCCAGCTCGGTGGCAGTAGGTCCCGCCTCGGCTCCGCCTCTTTGCCCTTATTTGGATCAGGCTGGAGCAGGCGGGAGTTAGACTCTGACGTCACTGTCGAGCCTTTAGTGGCAGACTCCGCCTACTAAGGGCTTCTCTGCAACTCTGCAGAATTCTATGGGTGACGTCACGGACACTACGTCCATTTATATATACAGTCTATGGTCTGAACAATGTTTAATATCTGAATCATATTTATAAGTTGTGTTACGCGAATAGGGATGGGTATCGTTTGAAATGTATCGATTCCGATTCCGGTTCTGCTTATCGATTCCGGCTCTTATCGATTCCCCGTTTCGATTCCAAAATTGTAAAAGAAAGAGGTCAAACATTTAGATAACCAACATATCTACAAATAAAAAAATATACATGCAATACAAATGTATTGCACAATAGCTGTGCTTTATTTTAACTGAGCTATGCCTGTAGCTATTAACAGGCATTACACTGTGCCTTGTCTTTTTCTTCTTTAGTGTAGTGGAGCCTCACTTTAGAGCGTTTACCGCGATCCATCTTTGGTGTTATGAAGTGACTGAGCTCGTGAACTGTCTACGGGAGGGCGGGCGGGGCCTCACTGCGGGGCAACAGTGGACCTCTGTCGTCTGTCAGTGCAACTTACATGATGCCAGGGCAACTTACTTGATGCCGTTTAAAATAATTAAGGGCGGTGCCGGCCGTCAGCGCACCGAGCCGGCCGCCAACGACCCGCTGACAACCGGCCGTTCTGTGGCTTTCCAGAACTCACAGGTGGCCAGTACGCCCTTACCCTGTATTTCACTGGTTTTGCATGGGTACCTGGTACCCGGCATTTTCTTATCGGTTCTCATCTGGAACCGAGTTTCGGTTCCCAACCCTATACACGAATAATGTCAGAAAGATGTGTAACATTTTAAAGTTGGAATGAGGTTTCTGAGTGAAAGTATGAACCAGAGATCTCTTTCTGATGACCTGGACAACCTGTCCTCTTCACACAGCAGGGTAAGGACCAAAAGCTAGTCCAAAAGTAAAAGGCTAGAGGGAAAGCTAACGACTGGGCCTGAAATTCTGATTGTGGGTGACTCTGCTGTAACAGATGTAAAAAGTCTGTGGAGTAAGAACAACACCAAAGTACTCTGTTTTCCCAAGGATGTGGTCTCTGACTTGGCTGAGAAGATCCTGTATATTGGGGCTGAGAAAAATGTGGTACAGCACATTGGAACAAATTATGTTGTGAAAGAAGACTTTAAATGTCTGTTGGAAACTGTTAGCTCTCTAAATGCTGAAGTGTTCATAAGTGGCCCTCTACCGCCCTCAGGATTATAAAAGACCCCCATCACCCCAGCCACAAACTGTTCTGTCTGCTGCCGTCTGGCAGGCGGTACGCAACATCAGGACTAAAACCACCAGACTCAGGGACAGTTTCATCCCACAGGCAATAAGAATATTAAACACCTGAACTTTTGAAACAACATCCATAACATTCATCTGGCTGCTACTTAGAAATTATTTATCTAATATATCATATTCAATCACTTGTATATAGACTCTTATTGCACTATTTCACTATATTTTTATTACATTTATTTGTATTTATTTAATTTACTTGTACAATTTTTTCTGTTTTATTGTGTTGCACTGTTGATGGAGCTTGTGACCTAAGATTTTCATAGACATAACTACATTGTAGCTCAGTACGTATGACAAATAAAAGCCTTGAACCTTGAACCTTGAAGGTAATGTAATGTAATGTAATCTCCCCCGTCTTCATCACCATGCCTACCACAATCATCAACACCTCGTCCCCCTTCAAGACAGCACCGGTTGTCTCCGAAGTCTGATAAGGATGTGTATGTACAAAACGCAGCAAACTCTAACTGATATATGCTGGGTCCAGGCTCAAGGGCGTATGGCACTCTCAACTCTTTCCAGGATAAGCCGGGGCCCTGCCTGCCACTAGCTTTGCAGATATCGTGTTGATAGGTAATAGATTAAGAACGGTTAATCTGCCTAGAAACAGAAATTGCTCAAACGTTTGTATACATTTATCAAATTTAGCAGTGATTCCACGTCAGCCACAGCTTGTCACAAAAAATCTGACTGATAGTGTATTTAACATTTAAACTAGCTTGATTGAATGTCAGGTCTTTGGCAGGAAAAATGTTTTTAACTGAAACTTGGATTGCACAAAATGACAGTGCAGCTGTTCTTATCGAATCAACACCTCCCAACTTTAGTTTTATGAGTCAGGAAAGAATGCATAAGAAGGGAGGTGGAGTTGCTATTTTGTTCAATGATTCCATTCAATATAGGAAGACATCTTATGGGAACTTTGCATCTTTTTAAAACCAGTTTAGCACAGCCTGTTTTTCAGGTCTCAGGCTCGAAAATGACATTCCCAGAACAAATGACCATATCTTCCCTTCTAAAAGGGTGAAATTAATAATCTTTTTTCTCAAAGTAATGATAAACCTGCGAGTTGGATGTAGAAAAGTCAGAATCAATATAGATGTTTTTTATTTTAAAGAAAATTCAGATTGAACATAGTAAAAAACTGTAAATGATACTGTCCATCCAAAAAATCTTTTTTATTTATAGTGAAAACTACCCTTGGATGATGGTAAGGTAGACTAAAAGCTTTAGGAATCCAAAGTACAAAATATAATAAGTACCCTGTATCAAGATTGATGCAAAAAAAGTGACATTTGACCTTTTTAGAGAGGTTTAGCAAAAAAACTCCACCTCTGAGGTGATTTGGGTGGAAATGGGGGTTTTACCATTTCTCTGGAACCCATTGGTCGATTTGGTCTTTCTGACCGTTAGAGCCAATAGAATCGAAGGGGAATCTCCCCACTCACACACATGGTAAAACAAAAAGGTGGGGGCTTTGCACACACAGTTTTGCATGAGAGTGAAGCTGTCTCTAGCTCTGACATCTGGAAACAGAAAAGCAGGTTTATTGCTCATGGATTATCAGAAATCATTTCAAGGGGACACAGACACATTGGATTAACCTATGGATTAACTTCAGCAGCGTTTTTATCGTTTTAATGCCATTGAAGACAACTTTTGACCAGACTACGACACAGGTGAGCCATGTTAGCGTTTTTAGCTACCTAGCGCCATATGTTTTGATGTCTGTTCTTGTTATTACCTCCGAGAGTTCGTATAGTGGTAATGAAGGGTACCCCTCAATTCTGTGTCCCCTCACGATGTGAAACGATGGGTTGAGATGTGCAGCAAAGATAAATAACAAGGTTTTGTGACTGAATTTCGGTGCAGTCATCTGTTAGCATTTTTCGCTCGCTAATTCAGAGGCTCAGCGTTAGCATTGTGTTTTTTTTTTGGAAAAATAAATAAAAATGATCAGTAAGATGAGTTTCTTCCCATTACATGGATATAAAACATTCATAGTTTATTAAATGAACATGCCCTCAGACACTGTTTCCTGCAAGATATTGCAGGAGGCCCCCAGTACCGGGGTCTGTCGGGCTTAAACAGGTTAATATGTGACCCTTCAGCTGAAATGCTCCTCTGGAGCTCTGTTCCTAAATTTCTATAGACCACCCAAATACTGTGCAAGCTTTTTTGATGACTTTACTGAACTGCGGTCTATAGTGTGTATTGACTTTGAAGGTCTAGTCATTGTTGGTGATTTTAATATCCATGTTGACAACCCCCAAGACGGAGGGATGCTCCGATCGATTGGCGGCTCAGCCGAGGGATCATCCGGCAGGCGTTACAGACCGGCGACTGTCCTAGGCCGTCTTTGGCGTGGTCCGGCCCCAGGCACTGGAAGCACAGGCGGTGCGGATCAGCCCCCGTGATCAGGCCAGGGCATGTCGGGCAGGTCCGGTGCTCAAGGAGTGTTAAGTCCATGCTTTTCTTTCTCTTTCTCTTACAGAACGAACTGGCCAGTATGGACTCAGCCAACCCCAAGACGCTCCAGACCGCCCTGTCTCCACAGGGAAACATCATCCATCAGCACCAGGAGCAGCTAAAAACCATTAGCCATGGAGTGAAAGACCTTTCAGAACGCCAGGAGGATTTCCAAACCTCTATCACGTCACAAGTGAACCATCTGGCAGCACAGCTTCACAGCTTCACAGAGTCCTCACTCATCTAGAGGCAACTTCTACAGCTCCGATTCCTGCTAAGCCACCTGATGCCAATCCGGCTGCTAATCGGATTGGTTTAGCTTAAGTGCAGCATATGTATGTGTGTATGTATATGTGTATGTATACAGCAAATGTGTATGTGTAGGTTACGTGTGTGTATATGCATGTTTGTATATGCATTTGTTTTACATGCATATATACTCATCCAACAATATTTCTGGCACATATTCGTGTGTATAAGGATCACTGGCAATGAACATGGGGGATTACTTTAGTCGTTGTTATTTTTTTTGTTTTGTTTTGTTTCTTTTTTTTGTTTTGTACATACAATCAGCACAGACCAATGGCTCATTTGTATTGGCATATATTATGTTTACCATTACTATATGACAAACACTGCTTATGGATTGTCGAAACTAAATACAAATATTTTTTATTTGAGAACTAAACATGGAGAAGCAGCGTTCAGTTGTTATGCTACAAATATCTGGATCAAACTACCAGAAACCTGCAGGTCCGCTGCAACTCTTACTACTTTTAAATCCAGGCTGAAGACTTGTATCTTTGCCGCTGCTTTTAATTGATATATTCAGGCTGATTATTTGTTTCCCAAATATTCAAGTGGCTGTATTCTATGAGGCTTGAGGACCTTCGTCCGTGCGGGTTTAAAGTCCCCCACGTCTATAGGGGCTGTAGTCCCCTGCGTGTTTTGGGGGTTAAAGTCCCCTTGTAGGTGGTTAAAAAAGAAAGTAGAAAGAAAGTGAGGTCATAGAAAACTATTTCTGCTAAAAAGTTAGCAATGATTGAGAGTCAGAGCTAAACATTTTAGATGTGTGTTTCTCACACTGCACTGTAACTTTTATTCATGTACTGTACCTTTTGTTATTCATGTTTTATTATCTTTGCTTTTAAATGAGTGTTTTTAAATGCCATTTCATAATATGTTTCTTAATGCTCTCAATGTCTTTTTATTTTTGTAAAGCACTTGAGTTGCCTTAAAATAAACTTGCCTTGCCTTAAAGGATTTTATCTTATCTTTTTAATCTAAGATGCTTCAATAGCAATATTTCTTTTTACGTTGGTCTTTTTTATTTCTTAATCGTTTAACCTTTATTAGAATTATGGCATTTTTATTGCTGTTATGTTTTTATTTTAATTTCTGTTGTACCTATATGTTCACTTTGTTTTATGGGGTTTTAGATTTTATATTGTTACACGGATTCAGTTGTCTTGTGTCTTATCTGTCAGAGAAAAAGCATTATTTATTTTATTTTCATTATCATACATTTTTGCCTCCTTGTGTCTGTTAATCTGATGAGATGTTTTACTGCATGTACCTGTGACGTTCTTAACAAATAATTTGAGGGGAATTTACTGTTGTTTGTTTTTAAGTTGTGATGTGTCATTTTGTAAAGCACTTTGAGCTGCATGTGTTGTATGAAAAGTGGACCCAGGACCCAAGCAGAATATTGCCCAGAGCATTTTGGTCGGTACTGACCACTGCAGACCGGGAACACCTCACAAGAGCTGCAGTTTTGGAGATGATCTGACCCCGTTGTCTAGCCATCACAATGTGGCCCTTGTCAAAGTCCCTCACATCCTTATGCTTGCCCATTTTTCCTGCTTCCAACCCATCAGCTTTGAGGACAAAGTGTTCACTTGCTGCCTAACATATCCCCCCCACTGACAGATGCCATTGAAACGAGATCCATGATCTTCACTTCAACAGGTGGTCATAATGTTATTGCTTGATCGGTGTAAACTTTGTCCAACAACCAAGCTGGGTCACTCTCATAATTTGTGACAAACTGTTATTCAGTTATGGCTTCTTTTGTCGTGCTCCTTCACTGCTTCCAGCCGCTGGGCTCTGCAGCCCCTCAGTGATGGGGGTCTTCCCTCAGCAGGTGGTCTGGGTAATGCCTGTTGTGTGATGCAGCTTCTGCTTCCTCACTATTAAACTAACGATATACAGGGAATTCCAAACACTTAGATATTATTTTGGGGTTGAATACTTATCCAAGCAGCATGTTTCAGTTTTTCACTTGTCTTACACATTTTCTAACATTAACATATTTTGCTTTAAAACAACTAATTTTAGGGTCAGTCTTTTGAAATAAAGAATGAACAAATCTGATCATTTTATGTCTGGTTAAATACTTTTGCATGCTACTGTATATATATCATTTCAAATTCTGTGTGTTCCATTTGGGAGAAAGGTTACCAGTTACACATCATTGTCAATACAAACTTTTTATAGAACCCCCACAGAGTATCATTTAAAATCAATTCTCATTTAGGTTTAAGGAGTAATAGCATATTTATAACATAAAATCTCTTTTAAATTCTCTCTATATTCTCTCTGATTATATTTTGCACCTTTCTGCACAGCCCTCCACTTTAAATATAATACATTACGTTAGACGCTTTTATCCAAAGCGACTTATATACTCAATACTGTGGCCAATCCCAACAGGAGCAATTTGGGTTGAAGTGTCTCAGGGACACAACGACATGCTGACTGCAGTGGGGTTTGAACCTGTGCTCCCCTGATCCGAACACAAACACACAAGTCCACTACGCCACAGCCAGTATTATAATACACTGCAGTTTGTCATAATATATTGTCACATATTCATTGTTACGTTTTTGTGTTTATTTTGTATATTTAAATTGCGTGTAAATACTTGTCCTTATTCTTTTTAAATGTTAAATTGTTTTTTGAAAATACTATTTTTGACCTTTTCTTTCCACGTTTTTTCATATGTCGTTTATGTTTGCACCAACATACACCAAAGCAAATTCCTTGTATGTGTAAAGGTACATGGCAATAATGATGATTAACTACTTGAGGTGTGGGTGGACATAATTTTTTCGTTTATTACAAAATATAAAAGTTTGTAAAATTAGATATGATAACACATGCACAACACAATATGTCTTCAATCGGTTTACGGCTGAACTATATCCTTCATGTTGTCCTTTAACCGCTGTATTGCAAATAAGCAGACACCACATTATTGCTTGCACACAATAAAATGTAAATTTAATTCTTGCTTTTTAAAGTTGACCAAAAACAATCCTCTGTTCCAAAACTGCAGTCACTAAATACAGGATACCATACAAAACCTACAAAATGCAACAATTACAAACAATTTGTTCAACAGATAGCAATTGTACAGTATAAATGTATACAATACTGTTTTGTTTTTATTTGGCACTTGACCACAAGATGCTATTTTG